>NC_141037.1:53987500-54000000 GCF_052040795.2 Danio rerio | reverse complement strand
ATTATATTTAGAAATGTGCTAAAAAATATTCTCTACATTAAACAGAAATTGTGGAAAAAAATAAACAGGGGGGGGTAATAATTCTGACTTCAATTGTATATATATATATATATATATATATATATATTGGTTCTTGAATCTGATTGGCTGATAGCCGTGATATATTTAAGTAATATCAGCACCCGAACAGCCTCTTTGCCCTTTATGTATCACTCCACCCACATACAGCCAGCAACAAGCAGACACCACAGTTTGACAAATATTACTGCAGTTAGACAACAAAATATGTATATAATGTAATATAGTTGTTTAGATTGCAAGTTCATTTGCAAGAATAGTGCCTATTTTAAAATATTTACAATTTCTGAGAGAGCTCGTCAGGGACAGCTGATGCTTTCTATCCACAAGGTGGCGACAGAACTTCATAATAAGCTCTTACACTTAGAAGCTTAACAGTCTGATTTCTAACTACAGCAGATCAAACCAATATTAAACTGGTAAGCACACCTGCCAACATTTCCGTTTTTCAACTTTGGTACAGTAACCGATCGCATCGGCCGCCCAAAACCCGCTGCACCCTGTTCTCAACCCCTCCCTGGAGCAATCCGAACACCTAGCAGATTGAAATAGGCAAAGTCCGCATGTGTTTAGCGTTTTTCCTTATTGCAAACACAACAGCAGTCTGGTAACGTAAGTGGATTTGTTGTTGTTTTCGGGGTTCATTATTGTGAAATCCTGTTTGCAACAGAGAAATACTGTAAACTGTAACACTGTAAAAAGATATCTCTGTAGATGGATGGCATTTCATGTCATGTTCAGCCTTATAATCTTAAAATGTGAGCAAAATCAGCAGTTTTGTCATCAGTTTAGACATAGAGTCATTCAAACACTAGCTCTAAAGTGACGTTGGTGAATTAGTAACGGCTTCAGCTGTTTTGACGTCAGCTGCAGATGTGAATGAATGGCGGAAGAAAGTAGTTCCTAATAAAAAAAAGAGGGTTTTTAGACTCTTCGTGTTTGATTTTCTTATTTATATACACAATTGTGCCGTTGAACTGTTATATAAATGCAATATCAGACTCGTAGCAGTGCGATATGGCTGTATATCAGCACTGGTGGGACTGCTCGGATTACGGCCTCATGCCAACGCACACCTCCCACCAGTGCTGATATACAGCCATATCGCACAGCTACTCGTGTGATATTGCTCATATATATATATATATATATATATATATATATATATATATATATATATATATATATATATATATATATATATATATATATATAGTTTTTTTTAAAGTATGTAGCACTAAGCATATCATCCAATGTGTGAACCCATTTACAATTCAAATGCAAAATATACCACTACTATTTTTTTCGGTAACTTCATAAACAAAAACCTCCTAAATCATTTTGTATCAGCCGATAGGAAAATAAATCCTTGATAATATTATTAAGCATTTATCAATCAATGTGTTCACTAATATACTGTGTGTTACCTATTTAAAAAATGTTCCTCTGTGTCAGTATGGTGATGATATAAGATTTATTTTTAACAAAGTAAGAAAAAAAAATCAATTAGATTTGATCAGGTTGTAATTGAAAATCGTGTTGTGTCATGCATAATGGACCGAACAGCACAGTCACATTTATATAAATCCTTATTTTGAGGTCATTTAGCCCCACTAGTCAATCCACTCTTTTTGTTTTCTGCTTCACTCACATCTAATCAATAGACTGGCTTATTTAGGGATCAATGTACATTTCCATTGTCACTAATGCACTTCCTGTCCTGGACAAACTGTGTTCACAAGTGGTTCCAAATAATATGTACAGTTGAAGTCAGAATTATTAGCCCCTTTGATTTTTTTCTATTTTTTAAATATTTCCCAAATGATGTTTAACAGGGCAGGGAAATTTTCACAGTATGTCTGATTTGTATGATATTTTTCCTCTAGAGAAAGTCTGATTTGTTTTACTTCGGCTAGAACAAAAGAAGTTCATTTTAAAGTCAAAATTATTAGCCCCTTGAAGCTATATTTTCTTTCGATAGTCTACAGAACAAACCATCGTTATACAATAACTTGCCTAATTACCCTAACCTGCCTAGTTAACCTAATTAACCTAGTTAAGCCTTTAAATGTCACTTTAAGCTGTATAGAAGTGTCTTGAAAAATATCTAGTCATATTTTATTTACTGTCATCATGGCAAAGATAAAATAAAAGTTTGTAAAACATAAATTGGGAAAAAAATAAACGGGGGCTAATAATTCTGACTTCAACTGTATATACAGGGTATATGCAGGGATCCTAAAGGCAACGGCAATACCTTTTTAAGACTTTTTAAAGATTTTTTCAAAATATTTTAAGACCTTGTCAACACTTCAAGTTCTGATCAGTATCAAACCTTTAACTTAATAAACTATTGTTAATAAACAGTTGTACTTAAATGAATGAATGAAGCACAACTGTGCAACAGTACTCCGATAAGCTCAAAATAAACAAAGCTTAAAAGAAAAAATCATGTGGTTGTTTTCAGCGACAGTCACTGTTTAAACTCATCTTTCTCCAACCAGGAGTACAAAAACTTACATTTTCTTATTGTGCCATCTGTTTCGCTCTATGGTTTCGCTTCACTATGTGGAGAGCGTCACATCACGTACCGCGTTTGTCACAAATTATGTCACCTCACACAGCTGGAGAAGCTTGGCCGGATGCGCGAATCTAGCATGCCATTGTTAATATTAGGAGGAAAATAAATATATTTATGTTTCTTTGGAGTCAAACACTTTGGACAACACTTTGACCTTGTAGAAACATGACTAAGACTGTTTAATACTATTTAAGGGCCTTCATTTTCTAATAATTGATTTATCAACTTTTAATATTTTTTAAGACCCCTGTGGACACCCTGATATATATATATATATATATATATATATATATATATATATATATATATATATATATATATATATATATAGTTGAAGTCAGAACTATTAGCCTCACAACTCATTTCTAATAACTTTCTAACAATTTATTTTAATGATGACATAACGACAGTAAATGATATTTTACTAGACTTTTTTCAAGACACTTCTATACAGCTTTAAGTGACATTTAAAGGCTTCAATAGGTTAATGGGGTGAACTAGGCAGGTTAGGGTAATTAGGCAAGTTATTGTATAACAGTGGTTTGTTCTGTAGACTATCGGGGAAAAATAGCTTAAAGGGGCTAATAATTTTGATCTTAAAATGGTTTTAAAAAATTTAAAACTGCTTTTATTCTAGCCGAAATAAAACAAATAAGACTTTCTCCAGAAGAAAAAAAAATATCATTGGACATACTGTGAAAATTTCCCTGCTCTGTTATGCTGTGTTCACACCAGATGCGGAACGCTCAAATAAATCGCGCTATTTGCACGTAAATAGCCGCATGAACATTTGAGTTTACTCGCTTCATTCGCGCATCAAAATCCACTTCATTCGAGCGTCAAATTCAACTCAGGACAGACATGGATTCAAGTGATGGGCAGGGCTTCTATCTGTCTGGTGACTCTAGCTTCGTTGCTAAATGGCTAACATGGATTTTATTAAGAAAATAACTGTGTTTATGTGCTTTATGAAGGCTGAAAAACAGCATCGATACGTTTAGGGCCGTGTCTGAGTCTACTCGATCCTTTAAGAGGTGCATCCAGCTTTTCGCCATTCGCGCCTCACCATTCACGCCGCAGGATATCTATTCGCGCATATGCATTGACTTAACATGTAAATCACTCGTGCTTGACGCTCCATCCACGTCTGGTGTGAACACAGCATTAATCATCATTTAGGAAATATTTTAAAAAGACAAAAAAATTCTAAGGGGGGCTAATAAATCGGACTTCAACTGTATATATATATGACAGCAAAAAAATCTATTTTTATATTATATTATCATATTATGTTTTTAACAGGTAGATGGAAAGTAAATGATGTAAGTGAACTATCACTTAAATCCCAGAAGTCTAAATCTGAAAATAAGCATTTAATATGAAATGCTCTTCTTAATCAGATCATCTCACCTCTCTTCTGCTTGCTCTTTCTCTTTCAGCAGGCTCCTCATCTGCTCCTCGATTTGCCGCAGGTTGCCCTGAAGCTGCATCTGAGGATTCTGGGAGTCTAAAGATCCCCGACGATCACTCCCTGTTTCAGCCACATCCTGTCCCCTCTCTCGCAGCAGCTCGAGGGTGCGCTTTTTCTCCTGGGACAACTCCTGAAGAGACACCAGCATTTTTTATTGGCTTTTTCAGAAACATTTTCAGTCCTGGCAAATTGAACCTCATCATTTATAAACAGAACTTCACTGTAAAGTGCTACTATGACCCCTCTCAGTCTCAGCGTTCTCATATTAGACCTATCAAACACATTCATGATTGCTTCAAGTGTTGTGTTTGATACCTCCAAAGACTTCTGCAGAAGTGTGGAAAGATTATGAAGCTCCTCTTTCTCATTTTCCACTCCTTTCAGACACTGAGCAGTCCCGTCCAGATCTCTACCAACACAGAAGAGAAGAACATGTTCAGATCTTAGGGCTCTATTTTGACGGTCCATGCGCAGAGCGCAAAACGCAGGGCGCAAACGCTTTCAGGGCGTATCAGGACGCGTTTTTGCTAATTTAAGGACGGGAAATCTACCTTGCGTCGCGGCGCATGGTCTAAAAGGGTTGAGTTTATTTTCCTAATGAGTTATAGGTGTGTTTTGAGAATAAACCAATTAGAGTCTCATCTCCCATTCCCTTTAAGACCCAGCTGCATCGCGCCAAGAGCGCATTCGCTATTTACAGGACGCAAAGTAAGTCTAAGTGGAAAAAAATTAGCATTTCACAAGCAAACAGTTAACAGTTAACAGTTTTTTTAACAGAAAACTGTTAAACAGAGCATCTACTGCCTGAGAATGAGAGATAATGGATCACTTTCACTTTCGCTCTTGGATAGGGAAACCTTTACGCACAGACATCAATTAGTCTATAAATAAATACTTTTGTTTGTTAAGCGCAAATATTCGTTTCAAAACTATTTCTAAACTCAGTTCTAATTTCAGCAAACGAATAAATGAACAATAATAACGAAGTGTGGTCAAAAACCTGAGTTATATCCTAAACACATGCTGTGCCCCATATGGTCTAAAACCTGACAGGTGGGCAAATCTAAGCTTGTTTTAATAAAACAAATATAAATATGGATATAATAAATAATACTGCTAATAATAATAACATTATACAAAAGCAAATTGTTATGAATGAACTGAAAAAGCCTCCCGAGATGAAGAAGACATAAAAGCAGTGGTTTTTCATATTTATGTAGGCTAGAAAATAATGTTTTGTAATATTTTAATCCTTTATATTTATATTCTATATCTATTCTTATTATATACTATATATATCTTTAATATTTACATTTTTTCATATGTAAAGATATTTGCATATTGCTCTCTCTCGTGGGTATTAAGCAGTGCGTAAGCAAAGCGCAACTCTGTCTGCCTCAGAACGCCTTCCTTTTTAGACCTGAACGCCTATGGGCGCACAAATGAGCGCTAATGCATTTGCTATTTAAACAGCGTAGCGCAACGCCTCAAAACGGCTCTTGCGCCAAGCTGAAACTACCAATAGACTATTGCGCCGCGTCTTGCGCCACACTGCGCCAGGTGTATGATAGGGCCCTTAATCTCTATCCAGGATAAACTGCACAATCAATCTGAGTGAGTGATATCATCAGCCCAGGCTCCTATTGGAAATGCATGCCTCAGCCTACATTTCTGTGAAACATAAAATTTGTTGCTCCGTTTGCGTTTAGTTGCTTGTTTCAGATGACAGATCCACTAAAGGGAGCTCTCTACTAGAGCTTGGCAATAAAATCGGTATCAGTATTTATTGACTGTACACCATTGTCAATAATGATTAAAAAAATTCAGTATGAAGTTTCGCTATGAAGCGCTATAGTTTTATTAAAATGTAGCCACTGAATGTGCACCTTGGAAGCAATGCCAATAAGCTTTAGGTGTAAGTTTGTCATTAGCCCCTTTTACACATACAGACCTTTTCGGAAAATTACCGGCAATTTATCGGAAAGTTGTGTATGTGTGAACAGGCCCTTTTTGAAAATACCGGTAAATTTGTTCTGGCTATTTTCCGGAAAGAGTAGTTGTTTGCTGGAATGCTGCACTGTGTGAATGCCGGAAGATTGCCGGAAAGAGCACACGCACATCTAGAACGTGCTGACGTGAGACGTCTACTGTAGCCAATCAGTACAGTCAGACATATTCACATCCTCGCGGTTTATGAGAATAAAAGCCTTTGAATATTTTTCCAGACACATTTAACTGCTAGATATTAGTCAGATAACGTTTATATGTTCATCTTAATGCCAACCGTGTTAATATTTATCGATAAGATGCTTATGATAAGCCGTTGTTTGTTTACCTTCAAGCTTTGCGAGTGCCCGGGAAACAGCCCGTGAGCGCCAGCACACACCCATATCATGTACATCTCTGTGTTATGTATATGTTCACAATACTGATCCATCCAAAAAGTTTGTGATGTAGTCAAATGTTTACAAATACAAGCGCAGCCGTTTAGAGGTCATTTATGGTTAATGATGTCAGAATTTACCGGTATTTTGGAATGGATTTTCTCTTTTGCGAAAAAAATTCCGTAACGTCCTTGCCTGTGTGAACAACGTTTTTTTTTAAATTTACCGGTAAAGTCGTTCCGGAAATTTTCCATATATTTACCGGTATCAATGTGTAAAAGGAACTATTTCCAATAGAGGCAGTTGGGATTTTCCAGTTACACCTACAGCTGAAAAACATCTAAACTTTCCGAATGTCGCAAGCACACTGCTATTCATGTGAGTACTAACCAATCTGCTTCACACTTTGTATGGAATTTACACATTTCAGTATTAACGGTAGGATAATTACCAACACGGCACACCCAAACACTGCAGTGCTTTTTAATTTTCTTCATAAACTTGTATCAGAGCTGCTGCAATGGTTTGTCCATTTATCCTCCTCTGAGTTGGTTGATGGTTGCCTAGTTACATAAAGATGACAGGGGAGCATGTACGCAAAGCGCATTAAAAATGGTGAAGGAAACCACGCGCTCACGTGTAAATGTTGGGTTGTGATTGTCACTTCAGTTCAGAATAACAACACACGTGAAAATGAGTGCACTGGCTTGCAGAGATTGTAAATAAAAAAAAATGTAAGGATGTCATCAGAGTGGCTTTTTGGTTTCTTTTCTTGTGCATCCCAGCCACCAGCACCCCATCTGAAAGCTTTTTTTTAGCATGGGGGTATTGTAGTCATCCTGCTTCAAATTTTGTAATGATGGCTGGTTCCTTAACTTGAAAGCTCAGATTTGATTATCAAAATTGTGTTGTTTACATAGTTTGAGGTTTAGTGTTATTATTTACATCTTAAAGTTTGCCTTGATTTTTCAGCATTTACACTTTACCATTGCACAAAACTTTGTAACAATTTATTTATAAATTTTAAGAGTCTCTTTAACACTTTTTTTATTACTTTTTTATTACTTCTATTACTTTGTTTTTTTTTATTATAAAGAGATCAATGGCAGTGGGATTGGATCTCACCACCCTCAGGTCGACCATCTGTTTCGGTAATACATAGCAAACTTAATGATCACACTTCAAAGCCTATTTCTATCAAACTTATGTGGAATCGTGAACTAACAGATTTTTCGATTGACTGGGCCAGTGTGTAGTCTAACCTAATCTCAACCTCTGAAAACTTAGCTCACCGTCTTATCCATTTCAAAATTATACATAGAGCATACATAACTCCTTATAAAAGGTTTAAAATGAAACTGCAGTCTAACTACAACTGTTATATCTGTAACACTGTATCCTCGGATAATTTTCTTCATATGTTTTGGAAATGTCCAATTGTTGCCGTCCTGTGGTCTCAAGTAAATTCTGTTTTGTCCTTTTTACTACAAGTTGATTATGGGTCTAATCCTGGTTTATGTCTTCTCAATGAAGATACTAATTTCTGTACAAGTACACTAAAGAAGAGAATGCTGTTTGCTGGTTTTACAGTCATACAAAATTGTTTTTCTCCGCACACACTGCGTGCAAAAACATTTTGGATTCATTGGCTCTTTAAAATAGTGACTTGTGAAGCTACAATAGCACAAATGAATAAGGCTAGACCTAGTACCATTGATGCATGGCAATGCCTTTCTTCCAGCATTTTGGGCTATCTAAAGGAATGACAATGTAAAGTGTTTTTTTTTGTCAATGTAAATCTTTCAGATTGAAAATTGTTGATACGTCTGTTGCTCCCCCTCCCCAGTTTGTTTGTATGTCTTTTTGTTTTGTTAATCTAAAGTCAATATAACGTTGATCACAAAAAAAAAAAAAAGAGATCAAGGGCTCTATTTTAACGATCTAGGCGCAAAGTCTAAAGCACAGGGCACAAAAGCATTAAAGGCATGTCCGAATCAAAAAAAAAAATTGTATTATTTATTAAATGCATATTTATATTTGCTTTACTAAAAACAAGCTGAGATTTGTATACCTGTCAGGTTTTGGACTATATGGGACATATAAGAGAAGAACAAGAAGAATCATGTGTTTGGATATAACTCAGTTTTTTGACCACACTTTGTTATTATTGTTCATTTATTCATTTGCTGGAAATTAGAACTGAATTTAGAAATAGTTTTGAAACAAATTTTTGCGCTTAAAAAACAAAATTAATTGTGTAGGCTTATGGATGTCTTCAGTGAGTGCGTCCAACACGTTTCCTTATCCACGAAACAAATTAAAAGTGAAAGTAAAAAGGCCGAATGGAGGAGGCTCATTCTTTATCCTCATACTGCAGATGCTGTTTAACTGTTTTCTTGTTAGTGAAGTGTTCACTTTTTACACTTACAAAGTCCGGCCATGGCTCGACGTAACTGACTCTTAAAGGGAATGGGAGATGAGACTCTGATTGGTTTTATTCTCAAAACACACCCAGAACTCATTAAGAGCATAAGCTCAACCCTGTTGGACCATGCACGGCGCAGAGCATATTTTTCCATCCTTAAAATAGCAAAAAGCACCCTGCACTTCAGACTTTGCGCCTAGGTTGTTAAAATAGAGCCCAAAGACTTACAGTTTAATTTGCTCTTGTTCTGTTCTCAGCTCTTGGACCACTTCCTCAAACTTCTGCTTTTCTTCCTCCAGCAACTGATTCAGTCTCTCCAGCTCCTTACAAATCACAGATACAATCACATGAATGCACAGACGTATTAATTCACCAATCACTTTTAAAATGCACAGAAAGCTTATAAATCTGACTTCAACTGTATTTGTAATAAACTAAAGAATTGAACATCTGCGGGTGTAAATTTATCCATATTAGAAAACTTACAGCTTTCTGTTCTCTTTGCAAGCACAGCTCCTCAGTTTCCTCCATGAGTTTATCTACCAAAATCAACACAGACAGAACAGGTCACTCTTAACAGTCTGGATCTCATTAAAATGTATTGTATGTTTACTATTTTAAAAAGTGAATGAAAAAAGAAAAAAGTCATACCAAGGTATTCTTGCTTTTCCTTAGCAAGTTGTAACCCTTGAGCTTCAAGACTCTCAATCATAGCTTCGCCCAGCTGTGCGTTCTTCCATGTGCTTTAAAGAAAATAAATCAATGAATATAAACTGTATAAAACATTGCAAACAAACTGTTTTAAATATAAAATACCTTCATAAAAAGAATTTTAATTTTGTGGTGTTATAATTTTGGTCACTCACACTTTTCCGGACTCTTGCAGCATCTCCACCCACTGGCTCTGCTCCGACACTGATTCTGCAGCCAGCACAATGTTTCCCTGAACAAAACAAGCAGGAATATCGAACAACCTTGACTTTTATTGATATTTTATTTCATTATTTGTATTTCCTGGAAATACTCAGTGGTGAGGTCATTGTGAGGTACATAATCTTACAATAAATAAAAAATAAGGTTGCAATTTACTTGCAACTTAACTAAATAAATTATAATGAATGAATGAATGACTAAAAAATAAATGTAAAAGCAGCTCATTTCGAACATCAGTTTTCCATTTATTTTCATTTAAATCAAATAATACAGAGGCGGTTCATTCTGCTGTGGCGACCCCTGATAAATAATGGCCCGTTTCCACTGAGTGGTAAACTACGGTTTGGTTTGGTACGCTTTTATGGCCGTTTCCACCATCAAAAGACGTACCAAACCGTACCGTACCGTACAACTTTTACGGCAACCTTTCAAAAGAGTACCAAACCAAGAAAAGGTACCCCCATGTTTAAAATACACAGCCGAGAATACAGCGTAAATATATATATATAAAAGCAAGTGATATATATATAAGCAATATCACACGAGTAGCAGTGCGATATGGCTGTATATCGGCACTGGTGGGAGGCGTGCGTTGGTGGTTGGTGCCTTAGTGGCTCCACCAGTGCCGATATACAGCCATATCGCACTGCTACGAGTGTGATACTGCGTTTATACAACAGTTTGACGGCATAATTGTGTATATAAAAACAAAATCAAACATGGAGAGTCTCAAAAACCCTTTTGTATGAGGAACTACTTTCTTCCGGATTCAAATCATTAGCTGACAGTTAAAAAATTGAGTGTGCATCTATTAACATTTAGATCTGTAGTGTCTGCTTTTTGCTGGTTGTATCTGGGCGGAGTAATACACAAAGGGTAAAGAGGCTGTAGGAGTTCTGATATTGCAGAATATCGCACAGCTATCAGCCAATCAGATTTGAGAACCAGACAGAACTGTTGTATAAATATATATATATATATATATATATATATATATATATATATATATATATATATATATATATATATATATATATATATATATTTACGCTTTATATACATATAATAATGTTATATGTATTAAAATATTATATGTATTATTAAACGCTTTACATACATATAATAATACATATAATAACGAGCCATGGTCGACCCGAGCTTAAACAAACCTTGTCGTCGTCTCAATAAACAGCCACAAAGCCACCCTGAGCCCTTTAGTTTTTTACGAGCCAGCCTGAAGCGCGAGCGGTTTCGCTTTCTTGCTTAAGCTCGCGTACGTGTCAATATCTGAAATAACAAACTTCTTGAGCTCATGATAATAACATGCGCTTGATTATTGACGTGCTTTTGAAACCCGATCCTGACGGAAACGCGAGAGTGACACATTCAGAAAGAAAAGGACTAACGAGAGAGTGAAGCGCGGACAAAGGAAAGCCCGACGAAACTCAAATTGAGCAAATTGTTTCAGCAACCTGAATCACAAACAAACTGCCATGTTTAACATCGCATGCAGGACTATTGTGAACTGGGAATGACGGAATTACTCTCTAACAAAGATTACATGTGCTGGTGAAGATTACAGATACAAATGAGAGGTTTGCTCTGACTCAGGGCTATGATGCGTGATGTTCATACACCTAAATAAGGACTAAATGTAGGATGTGTGTAGTTTTTCTGTAGTTGGTAACATTTCGGAGACTGTAAGAGGTTGTATGTGTTCATATATGTTCATTTATATATTTATTTTATTTAATTGCGGACGTTACAGTAGGCTATTGATCTGCAGTTATAATCAAATCATGTTCATGGAAAGGTTAGTAATAAACATTTATCAACAAGTATTTATGTGTATAAAGCATAGTGAAAGTTTTATGAGAAGTGCTTCTCAAATAATATGTAAGCGACCCGTACAGCTTTACTGTAGACATGTATTCGAGCGAGCATGACGTCGACTTAAACTTTCTGTCATACACCACGGCCACCAAAAAGGTAACCTTGGTAGTGGAAACGCAAGCCTAATTAAGGTGACCCGTACCGACCCGAACTGTACCGTACTGTACTAGTCAGTGGAAATGAGCCAAAAGGGACCAAGCCAAAGGAAAATGAATGAATGAATAATATAGAACATAATGCAGTATTTACAGTAAATAAATTTATTACTTGCAATGCAAAAGGCTTAAATGTGATTGAGAACATTTAATTATTTTACTGATTGTTGCTTTAACTATTGGTATTCTTTTTAAACCACTAACAGAGTTGACAATAACAGAGTTGACATTGTATTTTAAAGATATTTATGCCTTTTTGTAGAAGCAATCTAACAGGGCTGACAAGAATAATTATTTATTTATTGTTTTACATATACTACAGAAAAAATAGATGTTTCAGGCTATTATTTACCAAGACGGAGACAGTCTTATATACATTAGGTATAGTGGGTGTCTTTAAGTTTATATTTTGAAGACAAAATGTCCGTAAATACACATACAACCTTTTTTTTTTTTAGATAACGTGATTCAATTTATGTTAACTTCCCATAACTGGGAAACATCCAAACACACTTATTCACACACATACAATACGGAAAATTTAGCCTACCCAATTCACTTATACCACCAGTCTTTGGAC
>NC_141037.1:53950000-53985000 GCF_052040795.2 Danio rerio | reverse complement strand
ACAAGTAGGAATCATCAATAAGTTTGTGCATCATATTTTATTTGCACATTTATTGAATGGAAATGTTTCTGATTCACGCATGCAAATTTATCTTCACATAGTGTCTTTATAGCAATGTGCGTGCAGTAGATCGCTCAGATTACATTGGGAAAACAGGCGACCGCTGCAAATTGTGCTTTAATGTTTAGCTGGTCAACTGTATGGTATGGAAATCTTACATACCTACTATATGAACCCGTCTCATACAGACGCCATTGCAAGGATCAGACACTTTGTAGAGAAGAATTTAACACAACTGCCTCTAGGAGTCGCCAATGGAAATAAAACAGACACGCACAAAAAATGTGCGTACGCCTGCCAGAAACCTGCCGTGAACCTGCGCAAATTCCCACGTTCAGTTCATTGTTAGTAAATCCAAATGTGAGCGATTCTGAGCGTGAAACCTGGCGTACGCAAAGTTTTTGTGCGTACGCAGCGTTGATACATGAGGCCCCAGATGCGCTGCTCAGAGTTGCAACACGGCACACCAGATGCGCACATTTGCATGTTATTTAAAATAAAACTATTCAGATGGCATTGCATACAATCTCACTGACATTTATGAAACATGTTATGTTACAAAACTGTCGTGACAGTCTAATGAACACCCATACAAGTAAAGTGTTATCATATCCCGACTCATCACATATTGATGCTCGGTCACTATTCATCAGTAATTGTATCACTTTTAAAGTGGTTTATGCAATAAATACACATGACTTCACTTATATTTGCCTGCTGCTTATTTATGTTTTTCAGAAGTGTGTAGGTTTAGTTTATATTTTTGAACGCATTCATATGGACAAAATGATTTGTATTTTACAAGTACACACAAACCGTAATGTAAAGGACCAAAAGCATCGGAGGATGCTGCATGTTGTGATACAATATGTGAGGAGTCAGGAGTGAGAATGTATTGTTCAAACCTTTATGTTTTTTTTTTTCTTCTGTTGAACACACAAAAAAGATATTTTTAAGAATGTTACGAACATGTAACCACTGACTTACATTGTATAAAAAGCAAATGCTATGGAAATTGATTGTAGTTTTCAACATTAAGAGTGCTTTCACACCTAGACTTTTGTTTCGGAAGCTGTTTCGTTTGCCCAGTTAGCGCGGTTCGTTTGGCATATGTGAATCCACTAATCGCGCTCGGATCCGCACCTGAATGAGGTGGTCTCGGCTTGATTGAAAACTCTGGAGCGGATCGATTGTAGTGAGAAAGCAATACAATCCGAGCCCGGCTACTGTACATCACAGTGTATTATAAATATGTAATAGGCATTCGGCTATATAAAGAGAGAATTATGAGTAGGGCGGGAGGTCATTCTAAACATCGCAAGGCTCCAAGAAGTTTCGTGAGTCTCCCGCAAATGCACAGACTCCCGGATGCCCGCAAACGAGTTAAAATATTTCGGAAATCGCGCATGTTCCTCCTGCTCAGGGCCATAGTGGGACTATTTTTTAGCTCTGGAGTTTCAAGCCTTAGACCGGCCCACCTCAGTCGACGACTGACTATGTTAAAGTAACATTATTTCTAATTCGGTTTCAAATAACACTAACACATCTTTTTCAAGGACACAGCTGCTTTAGAACTTCAAATGTTTTTCATAAATATGAGAGCATTAATTCTTTGTTGATATACAGTCCTTTGTAACGGTCGTCACACACACAAAAAAATATGTACCCCTACATAAGTAACCCAATCAGTATTTTATGTCTGAACACTGAAAATTTAAAAAATATGTTATACTCTGGTAAGGTTTAAACTCGGATCGGCGACATCTTAATGTAACATGCTAACCATTAGACCACGATGGCACTATTAAGAATCACATTGTTATCTGCTGCTATTGATGTCTACTCCTTTTATTTACCTTACTCTTTTTCTCCCCTTTTTAGATTTCTGATTAAGTTATGTCAGATTTATTAATGTAGTGAATCAACTGATTTTCATTGAGCAGGTGTAATATTCATTAAAGGTGCAGTAGGTGATTGTCTTCAGAAACATTTGTTGTTGTGCTGGTTGAAAGTCTCTTCACAGTCCAATAGTAATGATTACAGTAAATGATCTAAATGTGTTTATATGTATTTTTATATTCTGGGTAGAGCATGAAACTAAAAAAAATGTTTATCCAATTAAATAGTGTTGGACCGTCATCTCCCTTAATTCCGATAAGCAGGTCAGACTGGGTGTCAGCAAATGTAGATTCCGACTTCTGCGCATCTGTTCACGCAGATCCGCCATTAGCACGTGCCCGTCTGCATCACAAACGCATGTGCTCCGAGCAAGCTGCGGGCCGCTCGCAGATGCCGAAGGACGCTGAAGAACCGCCGAGCTCGGGCTGATTACTGTAAAGTCAGGCGCGGGTATAATTCGCCCTTAAAGCGGCCGCGCGGTCACGAGACGGACCGGGAGAAATCAAATGCTGAATTGAAACTTTTAAAAACCCAAATCAATATTGGAATTACTTTAGCACGCTGGAGGAAGGATGACACCATGGTGTCAGGGTTCTGCCACTCTGGTCTTGTAAATTCTTGTTTTGGTGGCAGATCTCGGACACTACCTGTGTCTGGTCCTGTTTCTGTCTCTGTGTGCGCGCGCGCCGTCGTGGGTGTACGCAGAGTGTGCGCGCTCCTGCTTGACGCGGCCGCACGCGCGCTCTGCGTCCCTCAGACGTGCGCGCTCTTGTACTCGTGTTTGTGTTTTCGTCTGTCAGCAGCATGGTGTTTCATTCCCAGCGTCTCAGTCTTGTTGGTTTCGGTTTTGGTCGGCGCTGGGATGAAGCATGCATGCTGCATGTGTGAGCGCACGGTGAGTGTTTTTATTCATCGTGTGCTCGTGTCTTGCGTCTTTTGTCAAAGCACGTGGCTCGGTGTTTACATTGTGGTCACGTGTTTTTGTCGTGTGCTTCAGTGTTGTGTTATGTGAGCGCATGGCTTGTATTGTCTCTCTGTGTCATGCGCTCTCCCGTCTATTGTCTAGTCCCACCCTCCTTGTCAAACCATTATTAGTTAATTGTGTTCACCTGTGTGTCAATTTACTTTTTGCTTTATAATCCCCCTCATGTTTTCAGTCCTTGCCAGTTCGTCGTCGATATTCCCTCTGTGTTCCTGTTCCAGTCATGTCTTGCCAGCCCAGCCCAGCCCAGCCAAGTTTGTCTGTTTTTGATTCATGTTTTCCCCCTTGGGGTAATTTGTTTTGCCTTTTTGTTTTATTTGTACTTTATTATTAATAAAACCCAATTATTGTTTGCACTTGAGTCCTCGCTCCTTTTCCCCTCACCAGACCATGACACATGGCTGAAGTATTACTGTTAAACAGGTAATGTTCTGTTTTTAAACTATTTTATGTTAGATTGTGTTTTGTTATGAATGACTTATATGCACAGACGTGTTGTTCAGCCACTGAAATCTCCCGGTGAAAGATTGATGTGATTATTTTCAGTTTCATAAGGTTCTTTGACAGCATCTATAATGTAGACTTATATTTAGTTTAACAACAAAACACCAGTAAATAGCGCTATTCCGCCTAACCTGCTTTATTGAGCTGAAGTTGCTTTTATATTCACATTGGGTCATTTTTGAACAATGACGGCCTTCCTATACTGTTTACCGCTACTCTGAATTTTTGCTCTGATATAGCAAGTAAGTATGGCTAAGTAATAAATGTACTTCCTGCACGGCACTGGCACTAACTAACTGGCGAATGACATGAACTAGTGGGTTGTCTGTCTGCTGTTGTGTTGCGGTGCGCTCGCGATTTCAGGGGGTGTGGCTTTGAATCACAGTTCCTCCCCACTGTCCAAAGATAATATGCTAAGCGGCTAGCTTTTTAGCAGATCACCTACTGCACCTTTAATATTAATTAATATTTACTAAGGTGCCACTGTTTGAGGTGGAATGGGGTGCAGCCCGCAGGTTAATGATGATTATCATTAACCTGCGGGCTGCACCCCGCTCACGGGGCTGCGAGAAAATAAATAAAAAGAGCGGAGCTGCGGCAAAATAATGAATAAAAAAAGAGTGAGGTTATGGTCAAATAAACAAATAAATGAAAAAAGTGCAACTGCTTAGAGTGCGAGGAGCTAGGGGCAGCGGCCAAAAAAACGGACCGACCCACCGGGAATTCTCCCAGTTCTCCCGATTAGCCAATCCGAGCCTGCTCCTGGTCCTCAAATACGTTGCGCACACTTCTCACCCCTCCCCACCGCATCCCTCCTCGCTCTTCAGACACGCTGCGCGCACCTTATCAAACACCATTAAAGCACCACCCCCCACTGACAGCTGAGCGGGACTCTGCAAAATAAACCCTGAAACTCTGACCAATGTGAGGAGAGTTTACTCACACGTGACTTGTTTTCGCTCTTTTGGTCCGTTTAGAAACTTTGCCGTGTAAAAGCGAACCGCACCAAGAGCAAAGAGCAACAATGAAACAATTTTAATCCCTGTTTCGGAACAACTGAATCGATTCACAGGTGTGAAAGCACCCTCAATCAGAGTTTGAAAAAACTCATACGGGTTGGTGAAAGGTGAGTAAATGATGACAGAATAGGGTATATGCTGAAGCATGCTAATAGGACTTTTAATTTGCCAGTAACCTGGGTTAATCGTTTCCTGTGAATTGTGTATCAACGCAAAATCGGTGTGTTTAAGGTCTGTTTTCTTTAAAAATGAGCGATCTCTACTGGCTGAGTGATATCTTATATAAAGTGGGTCTCAGATTGTACACGAGCACTGCATTAAATTACATGTCCCCCCGCCATGTCTTTATAATATGAGCATTTATTTTACCCCAGTATATTAAATGGAGCTTCTGCGCTAACCTGCCGATTCGGACGGGCGAGTGCGAGCAAACGGCTTTTTGTCTCGTTTTACGTTCGAGCAACTTAATGAATGCTAAAGTCTGTTTAACTGATTGTATTTTAATTACATTACAACATCGATGCTGTAAAATGAATTGTATACAATGGAAAAAAACTCACATTAACAGGTCACAGGAAAGTTTATCAGCATGGGAAACACACTAGCTCGGCATATACCCCATTTAACCTTTTTGGGGTGAGCTATTACTTAAAGCAGGGGTGTCCAAACTTTTTGGGCCGAGGGCCAGATGCAAAAAGACAAACGTTGTCGCGGGCCAAATTTTACATACATCACACAGACACGTGTATATATATATATATATATATATATATATATAAATACATTTGAAGTCAGAATTGTTAGCCCCCCTAAATTATTAGCCCCCGTTTATTTTTTCCCCAATTTCTGTTTAACGGAGAGAAGATTTTTTTTCCACACATTTCTAAACACATTAGTTTTAGTAACTCATTTCTAATAACTGATTTATTTTATCTTTGCCATGATGACAGTAAATAATATTTGACTAGATATTTTTAAGACACTTCAATACAGCTTAAAGTGACATTTAAAGGCTTAACTAGGTTAATCAAGTTAACTAGTTAAGTTAAGGTAATTAGGCAAGTTATTTTATAACAATGGTTTGTTCTGAAGACTTAAAGGGCTAATAATTTTGACCTTAAAATGGTTCATAAAAAAATTTAAACCGCTTTTTATTCAAGCCGAAATAAAACAAAAGTCTTTCTCCAAAAGAAAAAATATTATCAGACATATGGTAAAAATGTCCTTGCTCTGTTAAACATCATTTGGGAAATATTTAAAAAAGAAGAAATAAATCAAAGAGGGGCAAATAATTCAGACTTCAACTGTGTGTAGATAGATAGATAGATAGATAGATAGATAGATAGATAGATAGATAGATAGATAGATAGATAGATAGATAGATAGATAGATAGATAGATAGATAGATAGATAGATAGATAGATAGATAGATAGATAGATAGATAGATAGATAGATAGATAGATAGATAGATAGATAGATAGATAGATAGATAGATAGATAGATAGATAGATAGATAGATAGATAGATAGATAGATAGATAGATAGATAGATAGATAGATAGATAGATAGATAGATAGATAGATAGATAGATAGATAGATAGATAGATAGACAGACAGGGACAGACGAGTCTTCGCTGAGGCCATCTTCCAGCCTAAACCACAACGAATGAAGTTCTGCACAAGACTTTTGGCCAGCGGAGAAATTAAAATGGTCGTGCCCAACTGAGTCTGGTTCTCTCAAGGTTTTTTTTCTTCACTCCCATCAGGTGAAGTTTTTTTTCCCTCTCCGCTGTCGCCACTGCCTCGCATGGTTCAGGATTGGTAGAGCTACGCATCGATGAATTGGCTCTTCAGTGTTTGAACTCTAAGTAATGATTAAATCACACTGAACTGAGCTAAACTGAACTGAACTGAACTTAAACACTAAAACCTGAACCACACTGTTTCAGTTACTGAACTACACTGTTCCAGTTACTATGACCATTTATGTGAAGCTGCTTTGACACAATCTACATTGTAAAAGCGCTATACAAATAAAGCTGAATTGAATTGAATTGAAGATAGATAGATAGATAGATAGATAGATAGATAGATAGATAGATAGATAGATAGATAGATAGATAGATAGATAGATAGATAGATAGATAGATAGATCATAACAAGAACTGCTGCTTAATTGAATGCATGTAATAGCGACACCCGGTGGTTATTTATTGAATTACGTTCATTTTTGTATAGCGGGCCAGATTCTATTGATATTTATAAAAAGCCTCGCGGGCCGCCACAAAACTGATTGCGGGCCGCAGATGGCCCGCGGGCCGTAGTTTGGACACGCCTGACTTAAAGGGTTCCACATGGAAAAAAATGCCAAAAAAGAACCTATTTTTTTTAGGTTCTGCAGGTTTCAATATGCCGAATTTTGCTAGCCAATCTTAAGCCAATTGTAATGGAGTGTTTTGGTTCAATTTAGCCAGTGCAAGAGCCCAGGGGACCGGAGTGAGTGCTCCGACTTGGCCCCCTCCCCTGTTCCAATAAAGAACCTTTATTTTTAATAATAGGGTAAAAGTGAAATCCAAATATGTGCATACCTTGGGATGGATGTTGAAGTATCTATTGGTCTCGAAGCTTTTTTTCTCATTCTCAGCATAATACAACAAAAAACTTTCCTTGATGATGAAGAATCTGTTATAAAAGCACAAACAGCACCAGAAATTTATTGCAACAAGAAATCCAACAATAACCACAAGGAACATAACCAACAATCTGACATAAAACTCCTCCACCGCTTTCTTCAAATCACCAGATGACCATAAATTTAACATTCAGATGGATGTTTCCTGGAATTGATCTCCATGAGCTCTAATGTACAAAAACTCACCGGCAGCACAGAGCGTCCTCGTAGATTTAACTTACTCAGCTTTAAAGGCATCATAATGACGGGTTACTCGATATCTTCTAAGCCATAAAGCTTTTAAAGTGCACTACACAAAAATATAATATGCTTAAACTCATTTTCGCTTCAAGGCGAAAGTACTTTTTAAGGCACCACTGTACTGACTGAACAACAAACACCTGACAAACAGACGATAAACTGCTAATTAAAAAAGATTCCCTTTATAGCTAAAACAAAAGTGTTTCAGGTTTGTTTTTGCATGCAATACAGGTCAAAAATTTGGCATCAGGAGGACCAGAATGTTTTTGAAAAGAAGAATACATTTATTTGTATGTATGAATGAATGAATGAATGAATTAATTAATTAATGAACAAATAAATAAATGCAGTAAACGGTTAAATGAAACATTTTCATTTTGAATGTATTTTAAAATGTCGTTTACTCCTGTGATTCAAAGCTAATTAAAAACATTCAGCATTATCAATCAACTCATATTTCTCACGCTCCTTCATATCATTATAATTTGGCGATTTGCTGTTTTATTATAGTCAGTTACACAGTAAAACGTTTTATGATTAATAAGTTATGAGAACATGTGTTTTTTATGTTAATTTAACTGTTTCAATGCAAGATCAATTTCATTCAACTTAACAATGTAAGACAACCACAAATTTTCTGTCTGTCTTTTTTGTTTTGTTTTACAGTACACCAATGTTGAAAACATTTTATCTGTACTTCATAATTTTTGAGGAAACTATTTACTTGTTGAAATTTTTATCTGAAAAACTTTTTTTTCACACTATACATGTCTTTACTTCCAACAATTTAATGTGGTCTTGTTGAATAAAAGTAAATATCTCTACAATAAATATATAGGTAAAATAATATATTTCAATGGGAAATTGAAATATATTATCCCCCCCCAACCAGCCACAGACACAAATACTTGAAACAGTAGTTTTTTTTTTTACATTGATAATAAAACAAATAAAATAAAAACAACAACAGTAAGGAGATAAATGATTCTTGAGCTATTAAATCATTATGTTACAATTCATAGCACAAGATCAAATGCATGTTTTATACTAGAAAATAAAATAACACTAATGATAATAATAATAGTATTATTAATAATAATAATAATAATAATAGTATTGATAATAATAATAATAATAATAATAATAATAATAATAATAATAACAATAATAATAATAATAATTGATTCTTGAGCTTTAAATCATTATATTACAATTGTTATGACAAGGTTAAATAATTTTTTTTGCTAGAAAATAAAAAAACAACATTTATAATAATAATAATAATAATAATAAATTATTCTTGACATTTAAATCATTATAATACAGTTGAAATGACAAGATTAAATACATTTTGTTCTAGAAAATAAAAAAACAACAGTATTAATGATAATAATAATATTAAATGATTTTTAAGCTTTAAATATATATTTTTAAAATTGATATCACAAGATTAAATACATTTTATGCTAGAAAATAAAAACAACAACAATAATAATAATGATAATAATAATAATAATAAATAATTCTTGAGCTTTAAATAATTTTATTACAATCGATATCACAAGATTAAATACATTTTTTACTAGAAAATAAAAACAACACTAATAATAATAACAACAACAACAACAATAATAATAATAATAATAATAATAATAATAATAATAATAATAATAATAATAATAATAATAATAATAATAATAATAATAATAAATGATTCTTGAGCTTTAAATCATTCCATTACAATTGATATCACAAGATTAAATACATTTTATACTAAAGTAAAAACAAAAAAACAAAACAACAGCACTAAACATAAAAATAAATGATTCTTTTTCATATTACGATTTAAACGACATGATTAAATACATTTTATACTAAATCAATAAAACAGAAATGTTGTAACATAGTTCACCTTGTACCGAACTGAGATCAAACAAATGCATCATTGGCTTATTTTAAAAGTACATTTAAACTTCTTAAAAATGGTTCTGACCCCAAACTTTTGCGCAGTAATGTGTGTACTGTCTGTTACCTGCGGGACCACTTGGCCGAGGGTCTCCCGAATGGTCTCTTCCACAAAACCCCATGCAGCTGCACTTTGGTGCTGATATCCAGAGCATCTGAGTCTGCCTGCTCCATGGAGGTCCAGGGCGAGAGTAGAGAAGATCTGGACGAAGAGAACATTGCTGACTCTATCAAAAGAGGTGTGGTGAGAAAATGTCGATAAAGTTAAAATAGCAGCAGATACGCTTTCCAATAAACCTATAGAGACGCATTCAGATAGTGATTTCCTCCAGTGGCTCAGTCATGTGGAAATGATGCGGCTGCCAATAGTGACATCAGCTGCTATTGGACAGTGTGTGGAAATAGAAACACACACAGAGGGCGGGAGGAATAGAGACCAGAGGGTTACATCAAGAGGCTTTGGGATACTGCTTTTTATTTATTTATTTAATTTAATCCGAGAGACGTCAGTGTTGCAAGGAAAGCTATTACTTAATGGATTACCTCACTTATGACGATGCGTTTATGATGTTGCACAGACACAGATTCCTAATATTATTATAAGGAGGGACCGAGCATTGAAACGGTGTGCAGGCCCTATTGGAATTGCTCTGTTATTATTATTCTGCTTCTTCTTCTTCTTTTCTGGAATAAATCGCGATTTTGATGGTCTAAACATGCCCGAAAACACACGAAACATTGCACACTCTCCAGAAGTGGCGAAAATTTACGTTTGTTATAGGTTTCGGAAGTGGCCATGGCAAAATGACTCAACAGCATCACCTATGCAAATTGATGTGAAATTGCGAAGATCTAGGCTGCGTCCGAAACCCCATACTTCCATACTATATAGTACCCTAAAATCAGTAAGCGAGCCGAGTAGTATGTCCGAATTTATAGAATTCGAAAATCAGTATGCGAGGAGTACCCGGATGACTTACTACTTCCGGCGAAATTCTGGAGTGCGCATCCAGTGCATGTTGTGCTATCCCATGATGCCCCTCAAGCGAATTCATGAATGGGAGTAAAGCGATAGAAAGGTCACGTGACTATGACAAAATGGCGGATGTAGTATGTCCGAATTCCATTCATACTTTTTACATTCATATTGTATAGAACGTACTTTTCTAATGACCGATTAGCATGTTTAAATTTAAAGGGTCACGAAACACCAAAACACATGTTTTGAGCTGTTGACAGTCGTATATGTGTCCCACACTGCTAAAAACACTAGTAGGACACCTATTTTTCACTAAAAAGTGTACATTGGTTGTTTTTGCGTTATTTAAAGCAAATTCGTACTTCCTGTTTGAAACGAATTTTTAAAGCTGCGTCACGGCCATGACATAATATCGTTGTATTCCAGCGTGCAGACTGGGCGTCTGTGCCAGAGTGAGTCTTATTACGTCTTACAGTGTGTTGCATTAATGCATGAGTAAGGCTTGGTTCAAACCAATCAGCGCGCTCTACTGTGCAACTTCGTTAATATTCATTACTTTCATAGTGTTTAGACGGCAGAGACGCCACGTTGTGTTGGCAAAACAAGCATGAAGTGTTGCTTTTATAGTTTGCTGCAGTTAAGTTTTGTTTTCATTTTCTCTCTGTGAGAGCGCAGCTGGCGTCACGTGTGGATTACAGTGTAAGCGACCATCTACAACAATAACTTACGTGTCTAAGGAGGATTATTGTTTACCTGAGAGCTGTTCTAATCTGCAAACGCTGAGATCCAGATTCGCTTGTAGTCTCCTTTAAATAAAGACGCGGCTCTAGTTGCTGTGGATTGTCCTGTCTCTACAGATTTGGTAAGTGAGCGACCAGTGCTCTTTGTTTATTCAGTTCGTATTTTATTCGTATCAAACAAACTATTGCACCGAGTGTAAACAAGTTAGCACTACAACCAAACTATAACCTTGTGTAGGATTTGTGACCGGAATAACACACGCGGCTTTCTGACGCTACCTGCCGTGTGCATCTAAGTTTCCGGGAAATGCAGAGTTTTTTTTTTCTCTCATTCGCCGTGCGGTATCAAACATTGCATGAAAAATACACGCTTAGAGCAGTTCCTCGAATCAAATATAACGTTTGTCGCGAGAGGCATGGATGAATTCCCTGAATGAAAGAGCCAAACTGCAGTTAAAGTCCAACATTTAATAATTTGGCAAATAATTCCACTACAGATGTACATGTGAACACAGTCTCTTTGTCCCCTGTTGGTTGTGTGTTTTGACTCTGAAATTCAGCGCGCACAAATAGACACTCCCACACCAAACCTCTTTTCTTCCTCCGACACTCCCCCCTAAACAGAGCTGGACACACCCACTTTTCTGACTTTTTCCAAAGTAGAGGTGTGAAAACACCCTGCCGAAACGAGGGGGTTTCATGGCCCTTTAAATGCAGTACCTACTGAGTAGTAGGCGGTTTCAGATGCAGCCATAGAGTTTTAGTCAAAGGGCGTGTCCGTGGCGGCCTCTCAAACTTTGAAGATTCGCCATGAAACAGGAAGTCGTTATAACTCAGGCATGTATTGTCCGATCTGCCTAAAAATTCGGACGATAAAAGTCCTGACCTGAACAGGTTTGCTCGCCAATATCCAGTTACAGTTATAGCACCACCTGCTGGCAACAGGAAAAACTAATTTTATCGTATCAGCACCAAATTTGGGTGGTGTTATCAAAACGTTATAGTGGTGATATATATCACTCTTCTAGGTGAGATAATCTAGAGTTTTCACCAATGTCGACAAAGTGTCCAAGGCGGCCTGACAAACAGCGGTGCTTCGTCATGGAATAGGAAGTATTATAACTCAATCACAAACACATCTACATGCTACATCCTGAACACATCTACATGCTAATATTGAGTGACAGTCATAGCTCCACCTGCTGACACAAGGAAGTTTGGCTTATAATTCATTCTGACCTGCCAGAAAATTCACATGTTCCATAAGAATCCTCTCCTGGAGACTTCTACTTGACATTATTGATTCGTAGTCATAGCACCACCTGCTGACAGAAGGAAGTTTGGGATAAATCTGTGATTTTCTTAGGTTTATATTTATACACACACACACACACACACACACACACACACACACACACACACACACATATATATATATATATATATATATATATATATATATATAAATATATACATATACATATATGTGAGGTCCCTTTTATTGCTGCTTGCAGCTTTAATTATTATTATTATTAATATTACTGTTATTATTATTGTGTACAATTGCTTTAATGTAAACAACTATAATAATAATAATTATAATAATATAATTGTAAAACTATATATTAAAACCAGCTAATAAAAACACTAAGTATTTTTGGAAACATTATCATGATTTTATCTTTTTTTTAGACTGTCTAAGATATAGACTTTAATTTGAAATATATAAATAAATAATCATTAAGATATTAACCATAAAAACATTTGAATATTCATATGAATATAATGCATACATTTTTAACAAATGAAGTCAAAATACATGTATGCGTTATTTCCACAATTAATAACACATTTTGTCCCAATAACTAAGTTCTTTCCCAAAATTACCATTATTAGTTTTTAGTTTAGTATTTTTTTACACAACACAGCTTTGACCAAATTTATTCATTCATTCATTTTGTTTTTGGCTTAGTCCCTTTATTAATCTGGGGTCGCCACAGCGGAATGAACCACCAACTAATCCAGCATGTTTTACGCAGCAGATGCCCTTCCAGCTGCAACCTATCTCTTGGAAACATTCATACACACTCATACACTACGGACAATTTAGCCTACCCAATTCGCACCTATACCACATGTCTTTGAACTGTGGGGGAAAAACCCAAGCGAATGCAGGGAGAACATGCAAACTCCACACAGAACTTACCTAGCCGGGGCACGAACCAGCAACCTTCTTGCTGTGAGGCGACAGCACTACCTACTGCGCCACTGCATCGCTGTCTTTGCCCAAAGTGCTGAACACAATTGCTCAAAGGCTAAAACAGGTATACACTTTCAACAACTTCTAAAAAACATGTAAAGTTGGAGTTTGTCTAATGTGAGGTGGAACCTTTTTCCAACACTAAATCCAAAGCCCAATCCTCTCGTAGTTTACACAGGCTCCTTCATTGCATACATGCAAGAGGAGTTTGATAAATAAGGAGGTGCCAGCCCATAAAAAAGTGTATGACAGAAAAAAAGAAAGAAAGAAAGACAGAAAGAACGATTGAATGAACGAAAGACAAAAAGAAAAAAAGAAAAAAGGAAGAAAGAAAAAGAACAAAAAACAAAGAAAGAAAAAAGACGGAAAAAAGACAGAAAGAAAGAAATAAAAAGAAAGAAAGAAAAAAAAGAAAGAAAACAAAGAAAGAAGAAAGAAAGAAAAACAAAGAAAGAAAGAAAGAAAGAAAAAAAAGAAAGAAAACAAAGAAAGAAAGAAAGAAAAACAAAGAAAGAAAGATAGAAAGAAAGAAAGAAAGAAAGAAAAAAGAAAGAAAGGAAGAAAGAAAGAAAGAAATAAAAAGAAAGAAAGAAAGAAAGAAAAACAAAGAAAGACAGAAATAACGAATGAATGAACGAAAGACAGAAAGAAAGAAAAAAGAAAAAAGGAAGAAAGAAAAAGAACAAAAAAGAAAAAAAAGAAAGACGAAAAAAGACAGAAAGAAAGAAATAAAAAGAAAGAAAGAAAGAAAAAAAAGAAGGAAAACAAAGAAAGAAGAAAGAAAGAAAGAAAAACAAAGAAAGAAAAAAGAAAGAAAGGAAGAAAGAAAGAAAAAGAAAGAAAGAAAGAAAGAAAGAGAGAAAGAAAGAAAAAGAAAGAAAGACAAAGAACAAATGAATGAACGAAAGAAAGAAAAAAGGAAGAAAGAGAAAGAACAAAAAACAAAGAAAGAAAAAAGAAAGACAGAAAAAAGACAGAAAGAAAGAAATAAAAAGAAAGAAAGAAAAACAAAGAAAGAAAGAAAGAAAGAAAGACAGAAAGAACGAATGAATGAACAAAAGACAGAAAGAAAGAAAAAAGAAAGAAAGAAAAAAGAAAAAGGAAGAAAGAAAGAGAAAGAACAAAAAACAAAGAAAGAAAAAAGAAAGACAAAAAAGACAGAAAGAAATAAAAAGAAAGAAAGAAAGAAAGAAAGAAAAAGAAAGAAAGAAAGAAAGAAAGAAAGAAAAACAAAGAAAGAAAAAGAAAGAAAGAAAAAAGAAGAAAGAGAAAAAATAAAGAAAGAGAAACAAGAAAGAAGGAAAGAAAGAAAGAAAGAGAAACAATAAAGAAAGAAAGAAAGAAAGAATAATGCGAGAAAGAAAGGAAGAAAGAAAGAAAAAGAAAGAAAGAAAGAAAGAAAGAAAGAAAGAAAGAAAGAAAGAAAGAAAGAATGAATAACAGTTGAATGTCTAAGAGAGTACTGAATTTCTAGTAAGTGGACAAATGAAACTTCTGCTGTGAGTGTTTGTAAATGAATATTTGAACAGTTTATGGTTTAAAGCACACAGTGGCTAAAATGCCTACAGTTTGTTCATTTCTATTAGAGCCGTGTGGAAAAGAGATCACAGACAGATTAATCTACTAAAGAGCCATTAGATGTGATTTGTGCGCGCAAGTGTTTGGATTACAGATGATTTATTTCTTTCCTCACCACTTCAGCAAACACACTATAGATCTGTGCTTGTAAATATGTCATGTTTACAGTGATTTATAGTCGTCCTCTGATGAACCTATGGAATAGTGTACATTTATGAGCATGCTAATGGATCAGGGATTATGTAACCTAGACGCTTAACACTGCCTTCATTTTCAGTGGATTTATATTTAATAACACCTCATCTGTGACTTTACACATCAATTACAATTTTACAGCTTGACATTTGGTTGCATCTTAAAAGAACGTTCTTGGTTTACAGAAGTCATTTAGCTTTTTATCCAAAGAGACTAATAAAACAAATAATGATGGTAGAAACAGTATGTAGGCCAGCAGCTAGCTCTCTGCAACTCTCACATGGTCGCTCACTGAAGCTAAGCAGGGCTGTGCCCGGTCAGTACCTGGATGGGAGACCAAATGGGAAAGCTAGGTTGCTGCCGGAAGTGGTGTTAGTGAGGCCAGCAGGGGCGCCCAACCTGTAGTCTGTGTGGGTCCTAATGCCCCTGTATAGTGACAGGAACTCTATACTGCTCTGTAAGCGCCGTCTTTCGCATGAGACGTTAAACCGAGGTCCCGACTCTCTGTGGTCGTTAAAAATCCCAGGATGACCTTCGAAAAAGAGTAGGGGTTTAACCCCGGCATCCTGGCCAAATCTGCCCACTGGCCTCTGTCCATCATGGTCTCCTAACCCTCCCCATATCATGATTGGCATATCATTACTCTGTCTCCTCTCCACCAATCAGCTGGTGTGTGGTGTACAGTCTGGCGCAAAATGGCTGCCGTCGCGTCATCCAGGTGGATGCTGCACACTGGTGGTGGTTTGGAGATTCCCCCCCATTGTGTAAAGCGCTTTGAGTGCCCAGAAAAGCGCTATATAAATTATTATGATTATTATTATGTAAGTTTTAAGGATATCTATAAGCTAATGTGCTCCAAAACAATAACTCTGTTCACATTTTAGAAACACCCAAAACTTGCAGTTTGTCACTTCAGTCTAAATAGATAATGTACTTTTGACATCACCATTTACTTCTCATCAAATTTTTGAACCAATCAAATGATTTCTAATATCTGAGATGAATTTTTTTTTAAACTTCCCATCACTAGAAATGTTAAAGGATGCAAGAAAAAAAATTATTAAAAGATCAGCATTGTAGTCGAACACAACTAACAAACAATTTGGCAGGGCAAAAGCAGCGCTCTAAATGAATACAACAGATACAAACACAGGAAAACAAGAACAAAATCAAAACATCTCTAGATCTGACATCATTGGTAAAAAAAATAATGGAGGAAAAAGCTACATACCCTGGTGGTCCATAGAGTTTCCTTCATAAGTGATGCTGCTCAAGCAGTAATAGACCAAGTTGGGCATGGAGAAGGGTGCTAGAACTCCTGGTAGTCCATCCATGGCTTCTCCAGAAGTATGGTGCCTGGGTGAAGTCAACCCCCAGCTGTGCTTGAAGGAAACAGCAGGAGACCCTGGAGATCCATCCAAGGTCTTTTTCAGATGTGAAGCTGCCCTGGGAGAAGTCAAGCCTCAGCTTGGCATGGAGGAAAAAGCTGGAGTTCCTGAACGTTGTTCCTGGAGTTCCTGAGCCTTGGAAGAAAGTATGCAAGCCCCTGGAAGTCGAACCAGGGCCTATACAAAAGTATATGCTGTTTTAGAAGTAGTTAAGTCCAAGCTGGACACAGAGGAAAAAGTAGGTCCATCCAGATCATCTTACAGATGTGAGGTTGCCCTGGTAGAAGTCAAACCCAAGCTGGACATGGAGGAAAGTGCTGAGGCCCCTGAAGGTCTCTCTAGGGCCTCTCCAGAAGTCTATGCTGTCCTGGGAAAGGTCAAGTCTCAGCTGGGCTTGAAGAAATGAGCAGGAGACATTGGGGGTCCATCCAAGTTCTCTTTCAGATGTGAGGCTGCCTTAGGAAAAGTCAAGCCTCAGCTCAGCATGGAAAAAGAGTTAAGGTGCATCCAGGTCTTCTTCCAGATGTGAGGCTACCCTGTTTAAAGTGTCTCAAGAAGTCTATGCTGTTCCCCTAAAAGTCAAGCCCCAGCTAGGCATAGGGGAATAAGCTGAACCCTGGAAAGTCCATTCAGGGTGTCTCCAGAAATCCATGCTGCCCTAGAACAAGTCAAGCCCAAGTTGGGCATGGAGGAAAAAGCAGGAGTCCATGCAATACAATCCAGGGCCTTTCCAGAAGGCTATGCTGCCCAGAAAGAAGTCAAGCCCAAACTGGGAAAGAGGAAAGAGCTCCAACATTTGCAAGTCAATCCAGGGCATTTCCAGAAGTCTATGCTACCACTAGAGTACTCACATCCAAGCTGTGCTTGCGAGAAAGAGCTGGAGCCTCTGCCCAAGTAGATGTCAAGCCCCAGCTGGGCTAAAAGGAAAATGTGGGACCTGGAGGGGGGCAAGCCAAGAAACTTATGCTGCCACAGAAGAAGTCAAGCCTCAACTGAGCATAAAAGAAAAAGCTGGAGGCCCTGGAGGTCTATCCAGGACCTCTCGAGAAGTCTATGCTGCTACGCGAGAAGTCAAGCCCTAACTGGGCCTGGATGAAAGAGCTGTAGCCCCTGGAGGTCCATCCAGGTTCTCTTTCAGATGTGAGGCTGCCTCAGGAAAAATCAAGCTGCAGCTAGGCATGGAGGAAAGAGCTGAAGTCCCTGGAAAATCATGCAAAATGTCTCCAGAAGTTTTCAATAACCCAGAAGTCAAGACCCTGCTGGGCTTGGAGGAAAGAGCTGAATCCCCAGTAAGTCTATCCAGGGCCTCTCCAGAAGTCTATGCTGTCCGAGGGAAGTCAAGTCTCAGCTAAGCATGGTGGAAAAGAGCTGGATCCCTTGAAGATGCCCCAGCATCTTTTTAATAAGTGATGCTGCCCAGGGAGAAGCCAAAGCTAGGTATGGATGAAAAAGCTAAAGCCCTTGGAAGTACATCCAGGGCCTCTCCTGAAGTCTATGCATCCTCCGGAAAAGTCAAGGCTCAATTCAGCATGGATGAAAGAGTTGGAGCCCCGGGAGGTCCATCCAGGTTCTCTCCAGAATTTTACAATGTCCAAAGAAAGTCAGATCACCTCGAGACCAGGCACCAGTGGAGGTTTTGTGAATTTTTGACTACCTACCTGACCTCCATCTCTAGACACTGCTGTGGTATGATCCAGAATCTGACCATCCAGGAGGTCAAAGCAGCTTCCAGAAGCCCACACATATCCTATATCATCATCGTGAGTGACCCCTTGGCTCTGGAAGCTAGCACAGCTATATTCATGGATATATATGCATAGCCCGGGAGTGAGGGACAGGGTAGTAGTATGCACTAACTAGTATGCAATCACTCTCTCTCTTTGCTTGCTCCATGTCAGATCACAATGAATAAATCCAATCAAGCCTTCAGCTCTGTCCAGCTGTCCCTCAATAGGGAAGAGTACAGCTGGTCCAAGAGGTTCTTGAACTTGCGAGCCAGTCTCCTCGGTGGAAGCCAGGTCACTTTTTTTTATCTCCAGCCCTGCAGGAACCTGAAACAATATTGTCAAGCCGCATGGGCCAGCATTAGGCTTTTTCTAGGGACACCCATTCTCACCAACATTCGCACGGCCATTGTAAAGCCTGGTTTATACTCGACGTGTCAGCTTGTTTGCTTAAGTGCGCGCGGCGAATGTGACGTCATTGCGGAATTTGCGGATGTTCGCTTTGGGTGCGCGCAACATGATTTTGCCTGGTGGTGCACATGTTTTTTTTTGTTTTTTTTTTGAGACTCGAGCAAACAGTGCACGCTTCGCCTCATTGGATTTGAGTTGAATATGAAACACTCTGATGAGATTTTTCCTGAAACAGTAAGGAAAATGCTGACATTTTTATGATCCGTGATCATAGAGATAACCTAGTGATCGATAATTCTTGGCATTCCTACTTCCTACTTTTTCCATCTAATTTTACGGAGGGTTTCTTTTGACCGCCCCCTGTTGTTTTAAAGAATATCACAATGGCGAACGCAGCAAGTATAAAAGCCTCATCGATTTTGCGAGGTGCGTGCCAAGTCAGCGTAGGAGTGCGATGCGGCGCCAGACGAAAGTATAAATCCAGCTTAACGCATCTGAGTATGCACGTGATGCCCTTGGAGCCGCACAACTGCCAATGTATTTCACCCTAACTCCCCATTGCGTACCTGTCCTAATAAAAGTCTAACGGGACAAATCATCCTAGTCACAGTGTGTTAAAAATGGCATGTGGGACTGCTGTGCCCAGATTTAGCCTTAATGAAAGCATTTTGGGATGAATTATCCCTGTCGTAGTGTTTTAAAAGTGGCATGCGGTAGAAAAGCTCTCCAACAGGTGGCTTGTCAAGTCCACTCAACTGTATGAGGAACAATCAGAATTGCACAGTGTTTTTCCAATAACATGGATAGTGTATAACAGGGGTCACCAATCTCATTTCTGGAGGTCTGGTGCCCGGCAGGCTTTAGCTCCAACTTGCCTCAACACACCTGCCTAGGTGTTTCAAGTATACCTAGTAAGACCTTAATTAGCTTGTTAAGGTGTGTTTGATTAGGGTTAAAGCTAAAATCTGCAGGACACTGGACCTCCAGGAACAAGTTTGGTGATCCCTGGTGTAAAAGAAAGTCTGAAATTTTAGGATATCATTTTATGTTCCATACATAAAGAAACGGCCCAGATTGCTGCCAGTACCCAAAGAACATGGCTGCTTTGGTCTTAAACACTGAACAATGACTCATATATATATTTTTAAAATAATTACTTATTTCTCATTTATTTGTTTCATTTATTCACAATATTAAAATATTTATTGCACAGAAATCTCAAATATCATTAGACAGCCAAAAAAAAACATTCAGCAAGATTCGTATCCATTAGAAAAGAAATGAAGTTTATTCAAATCATGAGCAGAGAGTTTTGCAACCACTTTAAGTTAAACAACCCCCGCAACTTAAAAAAAAAGTAAGGCAAAATTCTCTTGTGGAATGAACACAATACAGATTTACTTAGAAATTCATCAAGGTCCTGCTTCTTTAAATCTCTATGCCATCTTTTTGTTTATTTCAGAAGCTCTGGGATCAGTCAGAATAAATCAATATGGCACAATATGTCATGTGTACATATACATACACACGCAATTGTTTGAAGTTTAAAAATTACTCTAAATTTCCCTTTTTTAAGTAATCATAAAAGAAACATTATCTACAAGGCTTAGACGTCAGCAGATCTTCCACAATTCGAGGTTGACGCTGCACTTGACTTGTGCACTACAGTAAGATGAGGGTGCTAGACAGCTAAAAGCATTAACACAGCTTTCATTTACTGTAGACTGGAGCTGTTTTAAGAGCAGGAGCGCAACGATTTGTAAACCAGAACCATAATAGTTTTCTAGTGCCAACATTTGCCTCAAATATCTCATAACACTTTCTTAGTCAAGCTTCAGAGGAAACCTTTAAGTAACCTGGAGACAAAGAGCAGCCCAAAAATTAGAAACCCTCAAATTCTCTTTGGAGCCAAGTCAAGTTTTCCTACTCATCAGCTAAAATGAGACTAAAAACTATTCTGGATAACAGAGCATCAAACAGGATGTCAAAGAGAGAGTTTGTTTTGTTATTTTAACAGAGAATGCATATTTACAATACTCAGGCTCTGCTCTGAGCAGGCATCACAGTACAAAACATCTGACTGACCAATGGCATCCTCTGTTGAGGACTCAACGACCAATCAGGTTTGAGCAATGGCAAATAACAAAGCTGTTCATGCGCTGGACCACACAGAGCAAAATGTCCATCCTCTAAACACTAAACATTTCAAGTGTCATTTAAGAAAATAACTATTGAAGCAACTGTCTGGCGAATTAGACGTCATCATTTCCCGATGAACACATACTGGAAATTCTTACATTTATATGGTTTGTTTATGAGGGAGGGTGGGAAGAAAGAGGGATAAAATGTTTTAAGAAATTGTTTGAAAATGTCTAATTATTTAATATTATAATTAGGCAAATTTTCTACTAACCATATTCATGAGATTCTTACATTTATGAAAAATAAATTACGTTCTCTTTTCTCAGTTAAGAAATCAAAAAGCAAGGGAAAACATGCATATAAAAAGAGCTAGTTTAAGGTGACCATCTCATCTATGAACGCTTACCCAAAATGCAAGTTGATCAAAAAGTATAGATATAAAACAAAGAAAAGATGTGCAAAAATGGGAGAATAAACTAAATAAAAAACATAATAGACCTTGGACCCATGAATTTAATATCTTTGTAAATGTATGGACATTTTCCATATAAAGATCAACAGAACACCAAATCTAAAGTATACATGACAACCAAACCACAACTGATTCTTTTTAAACCAGCACCATGGAAGCAAAAATAAAGAGACTTGGACGCATGATGTATTTATTCGTGTACGGTGTTCGGTATCCCACAATGCTTTTCAGGAGTGTCAGGGCAGTCCATCCCAGAAGTCCAGTGGTGCTTCTCAAAATCCGGTTTCTGACTGCAAAGTTCCTGCAATGTTCACTCCAACCACCAACCTGAAGAAACCGACATGATTCAAACCGCTTCTGTGAGGTTGTTGTTTGGCCGATGCTGTTTAAAGTTCCATTCGCACTTTTCAAGCTTCCTGCTTCTGATGATGTTTCAAGTAAAGAACACTAGTGCTGGTGACCAATGGACAGAACTAGAGGAATCAGACATCCAAGAACCAGAGCACCGACCTCCAGTTTGCTGAGTCCCTTCCCTGCGCTCCCCCCAGGCGAGTGGCTGTGGCCTCCCATCCCACCCACTTCTGGAAGAACGTGAACCGTGGCCACGTACAGAAAAGTGCCGGCGGAGAACAGCATGGCCACACCGGTGGCGTTGACATCTGAGAGAGCCTCTTTACTGCTCTGGACGGATGAAGAACAAAATGTTAGGTCAGAATGGTGAGAGACTTTATTAATACTTAAAGGGTCACGAAACACCAAAACACATTTTTTGAGCTGTTGACAGTCGTATATGTGTCCCACACTGCTAAAAACACTATTAAGACACCTATATTTCACTAAAAAGTGTAAATTGGTTGTTTTCGCGTTATTTCAAGCAAATTCGTACTTCCTGTTTGAAACGAATTTTTGAAGCTGCGTCACGGTCATGACATAATAGCCTGTATTCCAGCGTGCAGACTGGGCGTCTGTGCCAGAGTGAGTCTTATTACGTCTTACAGTGTGTTGCATTAATGCATGAGTAAGGCTTGGTTCAAACCAATCAGCGCGCTCTATTGTGCAACTTCATTAATATTCATTTCTGTGTTTGCACGACATGGACGCCACGTTGTGTTGGCAAAACAAGCGTGAAGTGTTGCTTTTATAGTTTGCTGCCGTTAAGTTTCGTTTACTTTTTCTCTCTGTGAGAGCGCAGCTGGCGTCACGTGTGGATTAACAGTGTACGCGACGCTCGACAACAATAACTTGCGTGTCTAAGGAGGATTATTGTTTACCTGAGAGCTGTTCTCATCTGCAAACGCTGAGATCGGATTCGCTTGTAGTTTTCTCTTCATAAAGACGCGGCTCTAGTTGCTGTGGATTGTCCTGTCTCTACAGATATGGTAAGTGAGCGACCAGTGCTCTTTGTTTATTCAGTTTGTTCGTATCGAACTAAGTTAACTATTGCACCGTAACATGTTAGCACCACAACCAAACTTTTACCTTGTGTAGGGTTTTTAACCGCATTTAGTGACCGGAATAACACACGCGGCTTTCTGACGCTACCTGCCGTGTGCATCTAAGTTTCCGGAAAATGCGGAGGTTTTTTTTTTCTCTCATTCGCCGTGCGGTATCAAACATTGCATGAAAAATACACGCTTAGAGCAGATCCTCGAATCAAATATCTCGTTTGTCGCAAGGGGCATGAATGAATTCCCTGAATGAAAGAGCCAAACTGCAGTTAAAGTCCACCATTTAATAATTTGGCAAATAATTCGACTACAGATGTCCATGTAGGTTAAACACCATCACTTTCTACTGTGTGTGAGTATTTTGACTGAAACTCGCGCGTGCCCAAATAGACACTCCCACACCCTCCCACTTTAGTTTCTCCGACACTCCCCCCTAAACAGAGCAGGACACGCCCACTTTTCTGACTTTTTCCAAAGTAGAGGTGTGAAAACACCCTGCTGAAACGAGGGGGTTTCATGGCCTTTTAAGTTATACTGACATTGCGTCCTAACTACACACGGCACAACAAGATTACAGGGATAAGCAATTTGGTTGTTTTCAGCAAACGTTACACGGTAGAAACATTTAAAAAGCCCCTTTCATGGGTTTTTGAAAATGAGCTTCCATGCGGTGTGTAAGCTCTAAGTGAATGAAAACATCCAGCTGAGGTTAAAATCTAAAAGTGTAGCATGTTTAGAACTATTGATTCTTTAGCGAAATAGTCGACTCAGAGTTGAACAAAACGAATCGAGTTGGGTTCGGATCTTTTGTTTAATCACATCGACGTTGATATGATGCATCACCAAATATGTAATTCCAGTTCTGTTAAAATGTGCACTAGGACAGCAACAGCGAATCGATTAAATCAATCAAAATCGATATATCAAAAGTGAATTTCATAATTGATTCGGTGCAACAGAGACATTTGATTATATAAAAAAAAAAAAAAAAAACATTTCAGGTCAGCACGGAGTGAGCACGGTCTCTCTTGCGCACTAATGCAGAGTTTTGCGCCTCATAGACAGGGATGAGGAGGAAGGGAGTTCAACAGCAGGGTAAATCACTACAGAATCCTACTTTTGTTCTGTTTTAAAGTGAGGACTGTAAAGTCCCGGGTGCTGATGTTTTCCTCGTTATCCAGCTTTTCAGTCATGACAAGTTAGCGATAGCTCGTTTCCCTCATGCTGTGTTTACACCAGACGTGGAACGTCCGTCAAGCTAGTGTGATTTACATGTTAAGTCAATGCAAACGCACGAATAGAAATCCTGCGGCGTGATACACGCGAATGACGGGAATGGCGTGGTGCGAATGTCGCGGCTTGAGCGTTTTGCGCGTATGACGTGCTTAACGCACGTTTCGCACAAAACGCTCGAGTTCAAAAATCTAAACTTCGCACCGCGTTAACCAATCAGGAGCTTGCTCTTGGGGGGCGTAATTGTGACGTATAGCCTGTTGTTTGTGTCCCAGTGGAAATCTTCCAGCCGACACCGACAAGAAGTTCATCAAACTGGGCTGGGCTCAGTCAGAAGCACCGCTGAAAGCCTCCGTCAGCCAGGTTAAGTTTCTGGAGGAGTTTTAGAGCTTAATGAGCTGGATGCACCTCTGAAAGAATCTAGTGGACTCAGATAAACGTATCTACTCTGTTTTTCAGCCTTTATAAAGCACATAAACACTGTTATTTTCTTTTTATCCATATTAGCCATTTAGCTACAAAACTAGAGTCACCGGGCAGACAAAAGCCCTGCCCATCACGCGAATCCGCATCTGTTCTAAAGTTGATTTGACGCGCGAATGAAGTGGATTTGATGCGCAAATGAAGCGGGGTTTGACGCGCGAATGAAGCGAGTAACCTCAAATGTTCACGTGGCTATTTACGCACTATTTATCCGCGCGTTCTGCGTCTGGTGTGAACACAGCATTATAGCGGCAACTGAGCTGAGCCACAAAAAGTGGTGTCATATTATCTCAATTAAGCAGCGTTTTAATCGCCTATGCCTAATTTATGTTTTAGGCATGTAAATACACACAGATACTAGTAAAACAATACATTTAGATTTTGTAAAACGCCTATGGAGGTCTAACAATCCATTAAAATATAATTTGAAGATGTGTTTTATTCATATATCAAACATTACAAAACTAAATAAACGGGATACATGCAACTGTGGCTGCGGTGTGTCATGTGACAAACATGATGCGTCGCCACGGAAACATTTAGGGTGAATGTTCTAAAATAATAACAAAACTCTCTTTTCTGGGGCCAGATAGAATCTTTTAAACTCACCAGTGAAATGGTTAATAACAGTAGTAAAGCAGCGGTCGCAGAGTTATTTTGCATTGCAAGACTAAAGACGTGTTTTTATTCACTCGCCTTTTTTTGATCATTAATTTTTTCATCTGTTGTCATGTATAGCTGCACTGCAATAGTTTTTCTCACTTAGTAATTTTGTCTCGTTTCTAGTCCAAATATTTTAAAAATCTTAAATCAAGAACAAACAATAAAAATGGCATGAGAAAATGAAGTGATGCTGAAAACTTCTATGAGATTGTATCTGAAGCCTTTCCACTGCACACGACATTTGGACACGACTGTCGGAATACGCCCCCTTGTGGCAGCCGCACTGTATTTTCAGTGTTGTCGTGCACCACGGGGTAGAAGCTGATTCTCACGGTGTCCGAAATAAAGCAAGAGCCTTTATTCTCTGCGTGTTCACATGGTTTAATGAATGAATGAATACTAGAAACTCATAGACCGCTAAAATATTGGAGGGAATGTGGAGACAACATTAAAAATATATATTTTTATTACTTTCTTACTTACATTTATGAACAGAAAAGTTTATTTTTTTTAAATATAGACTTTTAATAATTTAAAAAATAACCAAATAAACTCCTATTTCTCATCTCGCGCCCACGGATCTGCTTGGACAACACTGGCACGCATCATATCCGGTCGGCAGGTTGCTTACGGTCTAGTCGCAGGAGTTTAAATATTTCAACGGATCCGCAGCTCAATTCGGATCCAAATTTTACGCATACGGAGATGATCGGAACTCAACGCAGCTCCCGGACTACTCTCCATTGGAAATGAATGACTTCCGGTCTGTGGCTTGTTGTGTGCAGTGGAAAGGAGGCTTCAGTAAGATATATTTTTTTCTACCCCATTGGCAAATAATTTAGCTTGTTTTAAGCAAACAATGACCTCATTTTGAAAAGTTTTTTTTTTTTAGAAAAAAAAAAAGACAATTTCTTATGCTATTGCTATCATGTGTCTAGTGCTTTCATGTGTCTAGTATGTATCTTGATTTTAAAATATTTACATATTTGGATTGAAAACAGGAAAAAAAAATAAGTTTTTTATTTTTTCATTATTATTATAACAGCTCAGGAATGAGGTTTTTTGAATAAAGGGTTTATTTTATTTATTTTATCCGATTCATTGATTAATAAAAAAAAAAAAATATATATATATATATATATATATATATATATATATATATATATATATATATATATATATATATATATCGACAGAATTAAAATAATCGTTAGTTGCAGCCCTAATGTGCATACGCTTTCCCTTCACACACTAGCGGAGGCGTGGAGGATCACGGGACTGATTATGAAGTGGCAGATTCGGCAGCGGGGAATACTGAACTATTCATATGGGAGTCGCTGGGATAATTAAGTAAAAATAAATGCATATTACAAGACAATGAAAGTGTTTTTGACCTTGCAAGCATATCAGCCTGTTGTTGGAGACCCCTAAAAACAAAATATGACCTTTTAAATGAAAAATAGGGGCTCTTCAAATAACAGCCACTGCACTCTTGAAGAAATAGTTATGGTCATTATTTAATTAATATATATTTAACACATAAAGGAGTAGTTGTGTAACGGTTAGCGAATTGAACCCAAAGATTACTGGTTTGATTCTCGTTCCTGGCAGGATTTGAAGGTGGGGGTAGTGAATAAACCTCAATCTCTCCATCTTTCTACACCCAGCTCAGGGGACCCTGAGCAAGTCACCTAACCTCTTACTGCTCCCCAGTTGCTGAAAGCAATAGTTGCCCACTGCTCTGTGCGTTTATGTGCATCCTTTGCACACACACACACACACGAAAAAGTGGGAGTGAGAGGACCAATATAGACTATTGGAAACCACTGCAGGCACCCTGATCATGCTTGTATTCCCACTGCCAACAGTAGCCTTATTTGATAGGCATGGTGTATGCTAGAATGTTGTGATTAACAATTATCACTCAAAAAAGACAGCAGTACAGGTGTTCCCATTGCACAGCTTTTGCACACTTAAGGAAATTCTCAGGACAAATGGCATCATGTGAGAATAGCTGGCATGGAATGGAAGAAAAGTTCATGATTTTAAATATACTAAGGTTTTAAGAGTAAAATCACTGTTGAGTTGCATACCAACTCTCTTAAGGCAGGCACACACCAAGACAACTGTGTGTCTGCTCACGTCTTGTTCCATCTGAACCAAAATGTTGCTCATTTACACACCGAACAAACCGCATTCTGTGCCTGCATAGGAGGGCATGTTTTCCGCACCTGTGGACGGCCGAAGTCCGTTTTCTAGTGCAGAATGGGAAACTGGAACTCTGACATTAACCCAATGAGAGGCAAAGTGCAAAACACACCTAGGGCCCTATCATACACCTGGTGCAGTGTGGCGCAAGGCGCGGCGCAATAGTCTTTTGGTAGTTTCAGCTTGGCGCAAGAGTCATTTTGAGGCGTTGCGCTACGCTGTTTACATAGCAAATGCATTAGTGCTCATTTGAGCGCCCATAGGCGTTCTGGTCTAAAAAGGAAGGAGTTCTGAGGCGGACTGCTGGCGCGTTGCTATTTTGAGAAACTAAAATAGATTTTTCATTAGACCAAAACTAACCCGGTCTAAACTCCGGCGCAGAGTTGCGCCTCGCTTACACACTGCTTAATACGCACAAGAGAGAAATAGGCAAATATCTTTACATATGAAAAAATTTTAATATAAAGGATATAATAAGAATAGATATAGGAATTAAAATATTACAAAACACATTATTTTCTAGCCTACATAAATATGAAAAATCACTGTTTTTATGTCTTCTTCATCTCGGGAGACTTTTTCAGTTCATTCATAACAATTTGCTTTTGTATAATGTTATTATTATTAGCAGTATTATTTATTATATCCATATTTATATTTGTTTTATTAAAAACAAGCTTAGATTTGCCCACCTGTCAGGTTTTAGACCATAAGGGGCACAGCTTGTGTTTTAGGATATAACTCAGGTTTTTGACCACATTTCGTTTTTAATGTTCATTTACTCATTTGCTGGAAATTAGAACTGAATTTAGAAATAGTTTTGAAACAAATATTTTCGCTTAACAAACAAAATTTGTTATTTATAGACTTATTGATGTCTGTGCGTAAAGGTTTCCCTATCCAAGAGCGAAAGTGAAAGTAGATCCATTATCTCTCATTCTCACGCAGTAGATGCTCTGTTTAACGGTTTTCTGTTAAAAAACTGTTAACTGTTAGCTAGTGAAATGCTCATTTTTTCCACTTAGACTTACTTTGCGTCCTGTAAATAGCGAATGCGCTCTTGGCGCGACGCAGCTGGCATTAAAGGGAATGGGAGATGAAACTCTAATTGGTTTATTCTCAAAACACATCTATAACTCATTAAGAAAATAAACTCAGACCATTATTTAGACCATGCGCCGCGGCGCAAAGCAGGTTTTCCTGTCCTTAAATTAGCAAAAACGTGCTCTGACACGCCCTGAAAGCGTTTGCGCCCTGCGTTTTACACTCTGCGCATGGACCGTCAAAATAGAGCCCCTAGACTTCTGTGTGTAAGCCCACCTCAGCTGCATCCTGACACCTCTGCTTGAAAGGACGCGCTGTACTTTGCAGTAAAACACACAGACTAGAGGTCTCGTATTTTTATTATTTTTTTTAAATACTTTTTTAAAGGGGGTTTTCACCTTTTAATGGGATCGGATATATAGTGGAAGACAGACAGAAAAGTGTTGGGAGCAGAGAGGGGAAGGATGGGCATAAGACCTCGAGCCGGGAATCGGACTCGGGTCACCCTAAGCACTATGGTGCTATATGTCGGCACACTTCACCACTAGGCTACTGGCGCCCACAAAATTAATTGTTTCTTTGATGCACCGCAAAGCAGACAAGGACAATTTGGTGTTAGTTCAGTAGGAGATCATACTGACATCAATTTTCAGCCCCACTTTATATTAAGTGTCCTTAACTACTATGTACTTACATAAAAAAAATACAATGTACTCACTGTGTTTATAATGTATTTGAGAACACTTGTGGTGCTTTTGAGTTGGGATAGAGGTTGAGTTATGGACAGGTTTGGTGGTATGGGTAGGTTTAAGGGTAGGTTAAGGTATAAGGGATGGTCAATAGAGTATTTACAAATGCAATTACAAAAGTTAATTACAGATGTAATTACATACATGTATTTAATCAAGCATAAGTACACAGTAAATACATGTATTTAAACAATAAGTACATAGTAACAAACTATTAAATCCTGTGCAAGTACATATTAGTTAAGGCCACTTAATATAAAGTGGGACCCAATTTTCTCATATGCGCCTTGTCGAGGTAGCATACGTTGGTGAGAAAGATGAGCCCGAGTATTTAAAATAATCCATCTAATTGGAAATTAGATTGAATTACAGAAAAACCCAGATTTCATTGCTAGGGAAATGCAGGCTCCATCTCTTTCTCTCTCAAGGTGGACCTTTGACCTGGTGATGTGCTCTTGAGGTAATGTTTCTTCTCCTCTCCTGGCTGTTACAGTGATACTTGTGGATGCAGACATGAACATGTCTGCTGAACAAGACTTCTTCACCACGTCTATAATAATTCATTTGATTGACTTGGCTATTCTTCTTAATTCCTTTATTTATCGGGGGTTGGCACAGCGGAATGAAATGCCACAGAGAATAATATAACACCGATATAAAAATTGTTATGAAAAATTATAATGCAACTTGGAAAAACTGCAAATGATGAAAAAGGAATTCAACATGGGGCGAGGCAGTGGCGCAGTAAGTAATGCTGTCGCCTTACATCAAGAAGGTCGCTGGTTTGAACCTCAGCTCAGTTGGCGTTTCTGTGTGGAGCTTGCATGTTCCCCCTGCCTTTGCGTGGGTTTCCTCCCGGTGCTCCGGTTTCCCTGACAGTCCAAAGACATGCGGTACAGGTAGGGGTGAAACGATACAGTCAGCTCACGATACGATGTGTATCACGATATAATGTTCACGATTCGATATGTATCACGATATTTGGAATAAAAATTTAAAATTTAACTGAAATGCAAATTTTACCAAGTAAACTATTTTTTATGTATTTCTTTTGTTTCAACTTGTTAAACTGAACCTTCTTTAAGAAAATATATTAAACAGGCCTGTCTCTGGAAAATAAAACAATTTAAAAACTTCTTTAAAATATTATTGAAATGACAGAGACAAAATTAAGGAACAATTTAAGTAAAGGTGCAAAAAAATAAGCTTTCTATTCAATTGAATTTAACAGTAAGAGCTTAAGGCTTTGCTTGGTCACTTGCGTTTTTTGTGTGTGCAAAAAAAATCCACATTTCCAGGTATTTAATTCATATTTAATTAAATTCATTTAGAGATATCTCTAATTATTATTGTGACTAGTCAAAACTCATTTAGAGATATCTGCAAATATTTTTCAATGGAAGTCAATGGAGGAATATGACTAGTCATAGTATATTTGCAGATATCTCCAATCTGATTTCGTACTAGTACAATTGTAATTGCAGATATCTCTAATTGTCATTCTGACTAGTCGAACTATAATTATGACTTGTCAAAATATAATTAGAGATATCTCTAAATATATTTATGGATAGTCAGAACAAAGGTTTAAATGCTAAAACGGCTTGCCATACGCGCACTTCTAGTCCGCCCTCTGTAGTAACAGCTCACGGTCAGCTCACGTCATGTGTGATTTTGCGGCCGCAAATACATCATTATATGAAGACAGAATGATATTTTAGGGTGAATTGTACCTTATAAATAGAGTATGTGACTCTTTCAACACCATTAGGAGGTGCAAAGTATGTAAATCACTGTGAAGACTTTAAAACCTAGGATGTTTGACCCAGTATGCGTGTCAAAAAGCGGACGAGTCTAACTGTACAACCGAAATGTTGCCAGACGTCTGATTTTGAGAGGATGGGCCATCCTCTATTTCAGCTCCACTCATCTTGGTCTGCTAACATTACTGCTGCTGCAATCTAAACTCACGTGAGACAGCAGGTGGAACGTAGCTCACGTGCAAACAGCTCAACTAATAAGAGAAAACGGACGTCATATCGTAATCAAATCGTCATAACGCCACGATGCATATTGTGACATTTTTGCATCACAATAAATCGTACAACGATAAATCGTTACACCCCTAGGTACAGGTGAATTGGGTAGGCTAAATTGTCCGTAGTGTATGAGTGTGTGTGTGTGAATGTGTGTGTGTGGATGTTTCCCAGAGATGGGTTGCGGCTGGAAGGGCATCCGCTGCGTAAAAACTTGCTGGATAAGTTGGCGGTTCATTCCGCTTTGGCGACCCCAGATTAATAAAGGGACTAAGCAGACAAGAAAATGAATGAATGAATTCAACATGTCTCAATCAAAAACAAGTTTGGAGCTCATATTTGATGCATAAGAAGGTAAAATGCACACCTATAAATCTAATACTTCTTTACTAAAAGAAAATAGGCCTATACACTGTTTATAGCAATGAGTGTATTACAAGAATTTATATTTAATATTCATGTAAAAAAATAATTGTATTTATCTAATAATTCCAGCCAGCTTTTAGTGAATTTGCAATATTGTCAACACAGACCTTTCAGTCGCTATATGTAAAAAAAAAAAAAAGCCTTCAATTTTTTTGCTCACTCAATCACTCAATGAGAGAGAGAGAGAGAGAGAGAGAGAGAGAGAGAGAGAGAGAAAGAGAGAGAGAGAGAGAGAGAGAGAGAGAAAGAGAGTAAGTGAGAGTTGCCCTCAAGATATCTTTATTGCTCTAGGGTATTTTACCTCATTTTTGGGAATTACAGGCCTGGTATAAATTTGAAGAGCTTCCGGAAGTGGTCAAAAGGTTGGATAAGATGCTAAATAAGGGCGAACACGTTACAGCAGCTCAAAACACTGGAGATACAATGGCTGCACTTGCAACGAGAGCATCACTCGCGTGAGTCACGCCAATAAACTAAACAGAAGTCCTGTCGCATCTGTATATATTTTAGCTGCTGTGTAACACTGATAATGTAAACCAAAGTGTAAGGAGAGCATCACAAACCGAAGTGTAAGGAGAGCATCACAAACGGACCATGATAAACCGAGATATCGAATTAAACCGAATTTATGACATGACAATCGTAACTGAACCTTGAGACCAGTGTAGGTTCACACACCCAACACAGACACACAAGCATAGTTTTTTGCTTGCTGGTCAGTTTGCTTTTGATTAAACTTTCACAAGCTTTGAATATTTTGTTGCATAGAAAAAAAAAAAAAAAAAAAAAAAATCACATGATTTCTAAAGGTTTAATCGATTATCAATATTTGATAATTATCTGTATTGTTATCAATATTAATAATCAATAATATAATCAATTAACAGTGAAATTTGCTCTGTTTTGGAGGCAGGAGCGGCCAGGACTAGCGGAATTTTGGATGAATTGCAGTTTACTTTACTTCCGTATTGGCTTCCTGAGGGAGAGCGGGAGGTTGCCGATTGGTTCTTCCAAGTCTGAACTTGGCAAGTCTGAACTTCCAAGGACGCAATTCCGAACTTTGCGTACTTGGTATTGAGAAACAATGTGTTTCAATCTAGTTTTTTTAAAATCCTAAATACGATTCTTTAACTAACAATGGCAGACATGAATAGTATTAAATCATTCCTTTTATCTTTACATGGAAAGTATAAGATGTTGAGCAAATCTAGGACACAGCCAGAGTGGTAGAAGCTTTTTTTTTTGGCAGGTATTAAATATTCAGGACTGTTACAAGGATGATCGTTTTCATCTCGGCGGTAAAATCTCTGCATTTGAGTGATTTGCAGGCGGTCTAAAGAAACACAATGATGGGGTGTTCCACAGCAGGAGAGCCAGAGGCGAGTAATCTCCGCTCTGCCACCTCAGCAGTTCCCATGGCGATGCCAGGCCTGCAGGCCGCTCAGAAATTTAGTGTGGGCCTCCGTGGCAGTTATGTAACCCTTGTGAAGCATCTGAAGCTCAACTGATGGCAATTAACACTGCCGTTATAGGATAATTATTAGACGTTACATGACAGTACTACAAACCTATATTCCAGGATGTGAGCCAATGAAGCGTGTATATATTTATTTATTCTTTTATTATTGTTTTGTATTATCATTATTATTTCTTTATGGCACCACTATTCCAGTCTTCAGTGTCACATAAAACTGAAGTTTCTCCTTAATATTCCTCAATGGTTACATATTAAATGTCAGGGCTCAACAATAAGCACTGCCCGATGGCCCGGGGCCAGCATGCGGGACGCTCGGAACAGTAGACAGGATTGTTAGTGGCCCGATCAGGCGTGTGCTGCCTTGTCACTAAAGTTTAATTTGGCTGCGACTGTTTGTCAGTTGCACATCTAGATGTTTGTCTTGTTTGCCCAGTAAGCATGGTTCGTTTGACATATGTCAATCCCACAATCGTGCTCAGATCTGCACCAAAACAATCAGTCCGAGATCGATTGTAACGAGAAAGCAAAACGATCCAACAAACTAACGAACCAGGCTATATCACAGCGTATTATGGCTGTGTAATAGTCATGGCTATATGAAGAGAGAATTACGAGTAGGGCCCGATGTCATTCCTACCGGCAAACGTGCGAATATGAAAGTGAAAGCATGCTGAAATATTGCCGAGAGCTGGTTATCTGTTAAGGAAAATTGACAGAAATCACCATCTGATCATTTTTCCATATTTTAATCTTATAATATTTTGCATTAGGCCTATTGTTTTGATCATTTCTGCACTGACACCTGGAAAGAAAGATTAACATTAATCAATATTGAATATTGACTATCAATATATCAGTTCATCTGTTATGTCTCTCTATAGTTTAAGCCTATAATATATATATTTCTAAATTTATTTAGATCACAGTGGTATTTTTTTTAAATTGTAAGTTGTATTTAAAGAAAAGTTATGCTGAAGTTATGTTTGGCTTTTGACACATTATTTAAAATATGTGACTAAAAAAATAGTTAAAGGTGCAGTAGGTGATTGTCTTCAGAAACATTTGTTGTTGTGCTGGTTGAAAGTCTCTTCACAGTCCAATAGTAATGATTACAGTAAATGATCTAAATGTGTTTATATGTATTTTTATATTCTGGGTAAAGCATAAAACTAAAAAATGTTTATCCAATTAAATAGAGTCAGACCGTCATCTCCCTTAATTCCGATAAGCAGGTCAGACTGTCTGTCACCATATGTAGATTCTCACTTCTGCGCATCTGTTCACACAGATCCGCCATTAGCACGTGCCCGTCTGCATCACAAATGCATGCGCGCGAGCGAGCTGCGGGCCGCTCGCCAATGCCGAGTCGGAGCCGCCGAAGGACAGCCGAGCTCGGGCCGATTACTGTAAAGCCAGGCGCGAGTATTCGCCCTTAAAGCGGCCGCGCGGTCACGAGACGGACCGGGAGAAATCAAATGCTGAATTGAAACTTTTTAAAAACGGAATCAATATTGGAATTACTTTAGCACGCTGGAGGAAGGACGACACCATGGCTGAAGTATTACTGTTAGACAGGTAATGTTCTGTTTTAAAACTTAGTCAGGCTAAGCTTATGTTAGATTGTGTTGTTATGAATGACTTATATGCACAGACGTGTTGTTCAGCCACTGAAATCTCACTGAAAGATTGATGCGATTATTTTCATTTTCATAAGGTCCTTTGATAGCATCTATAATGTAGATTCATATTTAGTTTAACAACAAAACACCAGTAAATAGCACTATTCCGCCTTACCTGCTTTATTGAGCTAAAGTTGCTTTTATATTCACATTGGGTCATTTTTGAACAATGACAGCCTTCCTATACTGTTTACCATGCTACTCTGAATATTTGCTCTGAAATAGCAAGTAAGTATGGCTAAGTAATAAATGTACTTCCTGCACGGCGCTGGCAGTAACTAACTGGCGAATGACATGAACTAG
>NC_141037.1:53897500-53945000 GCF_052040795.2 Danio rerio | reverse complement strand
GAGTGCAAAACGCGCCAAAGCCCGAAACCGAAAGCGAGACGTGACTTTTAAGGGACTGTTTGATATGGATTTATTAATCATTCTTACTGTTCAGTGAACGCAAACTGCCGTAGTTTATTAAAGACGCAAACTGCTCACAGCACGCCAGCTACGCGCCTTCAGCAGACCTCCTCATTCCTGCAGCACGAGAGCTTTATGATTGTTTATGAGCCCCAAAAGTGGCGGATCTGTTCGGCGAAATATCTGACTGCGTGTCCCCGCATCCCTAAGGACTGTTTGGCGAAATATTTGACGGCATATCAAACGACTGAAACAATATAACTAGAGAAATCTCCACTGTGCTACTGAGCGAGAGCATATGGCAAGCCTTTTTAGCATTTAAATCTTTGTTCTGACTCCATAAATATATTTAGAGATATCTCTAATTATATTTTGACTAGTCATAATATAATTCCACTTCTTAAAATGACAATTAGAGATATCTGCAATTACAATTGTATTAGTACGAAATCAGATTGGAGATATCTGCAAATATATTATGACTAGCCTCCATAGAGAGCGCTTCTGAACAGCGCAGCAGCGATGACGTAAGCGTGCCGAGGCCCGATATGGTGTGAGCGCGGGCCGTCGGGGGAGACGGGAGGGGGGACAAGCGTGCTTTGGCCCGGTTCGAGGCAACTGTACCTAGTGTGAGTACGGCCTAAGAACAGTCCTTTATTTAAGACTTTATTTATGAATGTTTTAATTGGCCAATTAAATAAAAGCTTAATCACACTTACAGGGGTAAAGGTAAAAAAAAAAAATCCTGAGCCGGTCACCTAAACTTCTATTTTTTTTCTTCTGTCAAATAAAAATATCAGGCTACCTCAAATCGATCGCTCCACAGGAAATATGCATTTAATTAATGCTCTGCTGTTATTATTATTTCACAAAAACCTCCGTCAACATTTTTAATAGAAGTCATTAGATTAAAAATTAGGTCTCATAATTATGACTTATTTCATCCGTCTCACTCGCGGTTCAAAAAAAAATTACAATGAACCTCAAGGATCAGAGTTATAGCGCCATAGGATCATTGCATTAATTTGCATACAAGTTTTATAAGCTGTAAAAGGAAAGCGGAGTTATCATAATACAAAAATAAAAAAAATCTTTGGATTTGTTGATTCGTAGATTATGTAGGCTAGTTTAAAAATGGATATTATATAAGAACTATTAATGACTGTAATTTCCTAAATGGAAAAAAGGTTGGTTTTTTGGTTGTACACTAAATCATCAATAGCCTGTGAGTCACGAAACACCAAAACACATTTTTTGAGCTGTTGACAGTCGTATATGTGTCCCACACTGCTATAAACACTATTAGGACACCTATATTTCACTAAAAAGTGTAAATTGGTTGTTTTTGCTTTATTTCAAGCAAATTCGTACTTCCGGTTTGAAACTAATTTTTGAAGCTGCGTCACGGTCATGACATAATAGCCTGTATTCCAGCGTGCAGACTGGGCGTCTGTGCCAGAGTGTGTCTTATTACGTCTTACAGTGTGATGCATTAATGCATGAGTAAAGCTTGGTTCAAACCAATCAGCGCGCTCTATTGTGCAACTTCATTAATATTCATTAGTGTCACAGTGTTTTCACGACAGACACGCCACGTTGTGTTGGCAAAACAAGCGTGAAGTTTTGCTTTTATAGTTTGCTGCCGTTAAGTTTTGTTTTCATTTTCTCTCTGTGAGAGCGCAGCTGGCGTCACGTGTGGATTAACAGTGTACGTGACGCTCGACAACAATAACTTACGTGTCTAAGGAGGATTATTGTTTACCTGAGAGCTGTTCTCACCTGCAAACGCTGAGATCTGGATTTGCTTGTAGTTTTCTCTTCATAAAGACGCGGCTCTAGTTACTGGTGATTGTCCTGTCTCTACAGATTTGGTAAGTGAGCGACCAGTGCTCTTTGTTTATTCAGTTTGCTCGTATCGAACTAAGTTAACTATTGCACCGAGTCACCGAGTGTAAACACGTTAGCATCACAACCAAACTTTAACCTCGTGTAGGGTTTTTACAGCATTTAGTGACCGGAATAACACACGCGGCTTTCTGACGCTACCTGCCATGTGCATCTAAGTTTCCGGGAAATGCTGAGTTTTTTTTCTCTCATTCGCCGTGCGGTATCAAACATTGCATGAAAAATACACGCTTAGAGCAGTTCCTCGAATCAAATATCTCGTTTGTCGCGAGGGGCATGAATGAATTCCCTGAATGAAAGAGCCAAACTGCAGTTAAAGTCCAACATTTAATAATTTGGCAAATAATTCCACTACAGATGTCCATGTAGGTTAAACACCATCACTTTCTCCTGTCTGTGTATTTTGACTCTGAAACTCGCGCTTGCCCAAATAGACACTCCCACACCCTCCCACTTTAGTTCCTCCGACACTCCCCCCTAAACAGAGCTGGACACGCCCACTTTTCTGACTTTTTCCAAAGTAGAGGTGTGAAAACACCCTGCTGAAACGAGGGGGTTTCATGGCCCTTTAAGTTTATGACGTGGCTTCAGGCAGCATCAGCGCTGGTTTATGTCAACTCATCTGTGTCAAACTGTGACCAGAATTCTTTTATTTTGAAGGACACATAAGAAAAGAAAGTTTTTATTTATTTTTTTATTTATTTCTTTGTTTGTTTTAATGCCATCTCAACAGCACTGCCTACAGTATATTCATGGCAACACTTCAGAGGACACCTTTTTAAACATTTCCCTTAAAAAAAAGCATTCTCTAAAATCATTTTAGTATATACACACTAAAAAATTTTAAAGAAAAGAAATAGAATTAATGCATTGACTGAAAAGCAACCTGAAGCTCACCTTCCAGCATTTCCTCATAGAGAGCATGGACTCCCTCTGGTATTATGACAGCCAGCGCAGTGCCACACAACAGCCCTGCTCCCAACACTGTCACCAACTTCAGCTTCTCCTGAGCACATAAAACACAAAATCATGCATTTCAATAAATAGATAGAAAGACAGACAGACGGACAGGCAGGCAGTACAATATTGTATGTTAATTCATTTATTTTCCAGATTGCAGGAGCAGCAGTCTTAGGCCCCGTTTACACTAGTGCGTTTTAGTTTTAAAACGGCGTTGTAGAATGAAAACGATCCGCGTCCACACTCGCGTTTTACCCAGCGTTTCTGAACAGCTCTCCGTCCACACCAAAACGCTGAAAACGCACATCACGTGATCACACACACACTCTCGGGCAAGCGCTCCAGCATTTCTACCCAGATGAGAGCTCTGCTTGTCGGACTGCTCATCACGCATCTCCCGCTGGATCTAATCTCACTATATTTGCTAAACGTGATATTTCATTCATGTTGTTGTCTTTATCTAACGACATATTTCCTGACTTTGGTCATTGGAATCTATTAAGTTACTTGTTCACGGGTAACATGTTTTGGTTACACGCAAAGATAAGTTAAAGATTAATCCAGGTACATTGACTGATCGCTTGCTTTTATTTCCTACAATGTATAAACTTATTATATGTTATAATTTTATAATTATCGATTATTAAAACTGATATTCAGCAAAAGAGAGGGTGTGTTTCGTATTTTCACTGAAATTGAAAGGAGGCATTTGTTATTGGCTCCGTTTTGTTATAAATATCCACACAGTGAAGATGACGCTCATATATGCAGCACGGCGCCTCAACATTTCTGCTGTATGTTAAGTTGCTAATATTAAAAAGAAAATAGGCAGTTCCTTATATCATGTTTACGTTTTATTGTTGAGAAATAAGGGAAACAACGTAGCCAAGGTGATGTGAATGAAGTTATAAAGTACACTGTTCCCTTTGAAGATTTACCCGTGTCCTCGGTATGTTTTCCATATCAAACTGAGAAGGGGGAGACTGCAGCCTTGATCAAACTTGCGAAGTCTTAACTTACAAGAAGAGGATGCGAGACTGAACTGTGTGTGGGCTACTTAATATTGAGGAAAAGCCCCAATCAGATAGGCGAACGTTTGCAGCCCCGCCTCCGTTTTCAGATGTCTCTGTCTTTCCCCATCCACACTGAGACGGAGCAGCAGCGTTTTAGAATGAAAACGGCCTTTCCAGCGTTTTCAAAAAGCTCCGTTTTCGGCGCTCGAGAACTCCGGCGTAGTGTGGACGAATGGCGTAACCGTAGCAAAACTTATGCGTTTTCAAACTAAAACGCACTAGTATAAACGGGGCCTTAGGAGAGAACCCCCATCTTCCCTCTCCCCAGGCACTTCTTCTAGCCGCTCTAGAGAGGCATTCACAGCCCAGCCGAAAGACATACTGTTTCTCAGGGTGCTTTCACACCTACACTTTTGTTTCGGAACGGGTCTTGTTTGCCCAGTTAGCGCGGTTCGTTTGCTATATGTGAACAGGGTAATCGCGCTCTGTTTCGCGCCAAAGTAATCGCTCCGAGATCGCTTGAATGAGGTGGTCTCGGCTCGATTGACACGAACCCTGGAGTGGTTCGATTGCAGTGAGAAAGCGATCCGATTAGAGCGCGGTTATATCACAGTGTTTTATGGATGTGTAATAGGCATACGGCTATATGAAGAGAGAATTATGAGCAGGGCGGGAAGTTTCATGAGTCTCCGGATGCCCGCAAACGAGTGATGACCTCCCGGTAATCTTGCGTCTCCCTCCTGGTCCTCAAATAGACATCGTCGCGCACCCTTCTCACCCCTCCCCACCGCGTCTCTCCTCAGACATGTTGCGCACGCTCACCCTGTCAATCACCACCAAACCACCACCTCTCCTGACAGCTTAGCAGGACGCTGCAAAATAAACCCTGACACTCTGACCAATGCAAGGAGAGTTTACTCACACGTGACTTGTTTTAGCTCTTTTGGTCCGTTTAGAAACTTTGCAGTGTGAAAGCGAACCGCTCCAAGAGCAAAGAGCAACAATGTAACATTTGTAATCTCTGTTTCGGAACAACTGAATCGATTCACAGGTGTGAAAGCACCCTCAATATGCGTTCTTCAGTGATCTTGCATCCTTGTTTTCTCGTGTAACGTCATCATCAACTGTTAAAGTTCAGTTTAGTTCCAATACTCAAGTCCTCAAAAACAGAGGACGTGTGAAACTTCCCGGATGCGTTCATGATATGGAGGACGCACTGATGCAGACTTGAGCACCAAACTCCTCCTAGAAGTACCACAAGTCATTGCTACTGGAGGTGGGAGCACAGCATTTTATATAGGTTTATTATTAAAGTTCAGAGATATAACTTATTTATCTCAGGATTTTCCATAATTGTAAGGGTAAATATTATCATAAAAATCTTAATAAAGGAATAAACACGTTAAAGGTGTTTATTTGATGAAATTCCTATTAAAATGCTTCATTTGTATTGTGCAAGGTATATTTATAATGTTTTTGCATAGTATATATTAAAAAAAAAAGGGGGACAAACAATAAATCGTTGTATGAACGCTCTAATGTGTAAATAATTTTCCAATAAAAATGTGTGAAGGTCACGTGTCCATGAGGAAGAACGCAGCATCTCATTTCTCACAGGACACGTTCTCTGTTCTCGTGGTCTCCCGAGTTCATTCTTCCGAGGACACCTGACAAGACCGGTATTCACAAGAACGCAAGTCCGTTCTCTGCATTCTTGGAATTGATAAACAGCCATAGTCCCTCCACAGCGTGTCCTGGGTCTTCCCCAAAGCCTCCTGGAACACCTTCCTTGGTAGGAAGGACTCCTGGTGGCATCTGAAACAGATCCCCGAGCCACCTCAGCTGACTTCTCTCGATGTGGAGGAGCAGCGGCTTTACTGTATAGAGGTAAAGTTGGTTTTATATTCACACATTCGTTCATTTAGAAGTGTCTATATGGTTTACCATGTTACTTTGAATATTTAATCAGAATTAGCATGCAAGTATGACTTGAAAATAACATTAACACTGTTTATTTGATTGTGAACAATGTTGTACTTTGATAGTCATTGGCTGCTAATATCATTTCGCTATTTAGAGTTTGCAAATAATATTCTATGAAATTATATTATTAAGGCTAATGTCTGAATGTGCAAATATAAACATTACATCTATCTTTACTCTGAGCTTCTCCCGGGTGTCAGAGCGACTCAACACATCCATAAGGGTGTGCCCTGCCACCTTTCGAAGGAAACTTATTTCGGCCGCTTGTATCTGAGATCTTGTCCTTTCGGTCAGGACCCCAAAGTTCATGATAGAGGTAAATTTTGTTTTATATTTGCCCATTCGTACATTAATAAGTCCCTATATTGTTTACCATGTTACTTTGAATAATCAGAATTAGCATGCAAGTATGACTGAAAAACAACATTAACACTATCTAATTGACTGTGAACAATGTTGTATTTTGATAGTTATTGGCTGCTTATATAACTTCCCCATTTTGAATTTGCAAAAAATACTTTAATAAAATTATATTATTAGGAGAATGTCTGAATATGCGAATATAAAACCAACTTTATCTCTATGAGTTCATGACCATTGGTGAGAGTAAGAATGTAGATTGACTGGTAAATTAAAAGCTTTGCCTTTCGGTTCAGCTCCTTCTTTACCACAACAGACCGGTACATCGACCGCATTACTGCTGCTGCACCAATCTGCCTGCCAATCTCACGTTCCATCCTTCCCTCACTCGTGAACAAAAGCCCAAGATACTTGAACTCCTCCACCTCCGGTAAGGACTTTCCTCCAACCTGGAGATGGCAAACCATCTTTTTTCGGTGAACCAATACTGCATCTATTAATACAAAATGCTAATCAACAATTTTACCTATTTTTTGTCCAAAAAGTTTCCTCTTCAGTTACTGCAATATGGGACAATATGCAGAAGAACAGCATTAAACATTACAAATATATTTATTTTATCTTTGTCACCCTCTACTGTTCTACTCGTCATATCATATTTATCTCTTATATATTTTGTATATAAAAGAGTAAAACTATTATATATATATATATATATATATATATATATCACAAAAGTTATTATGTAAATACAAACTTTGTTTTGAATACAATTAATGATTGTTTCACAGAACTACAGTAATGAGAAATAAAGGCCTGAAGTAATAACTGCTGCTAAAATGTTTTAAATCCATTTTTCACAAAATTATTTTACTGCATGTGTTATCAAATATACACACATCTGTTATTCAATGAACTCGGTTGTTTTTTTAATATATATATATAATAATAATAATAATAATAATAATAATAATAATAATAATAATAATAATGTATTTTAAACTTTTATGAATGACTTGGATTTATGATTTTGTTGTTTGTTTTTAAGCAGCAAATAACACAGAGAATTTTATCTTTAAATAAAGTATGAACAAAAACACCCAATCTTATTATTTTGTGACATAATAATTGCAGTACATTGAAGTATTGACTAATTGCTTCACAGGTATCAGCATTCTCCACTAAAAACACAAGCTGTTGGGTCAGAGTAACGTTTTTAATGAAATCAATTTGACATGGACCCGGCAGAGCTGTTTGAGTAAGGTCAGTGTAGGTGGCAAGTTAAACAGCTTGTGTCTACTTTAAACTTTAAATTGATATCACTATCAACATTAAACATTTTAAGGCCATTTGTTCCTGGAAATAGAGGTAAAGTTGGTTTTATATTCACACATTCGTTCATTTAGCAGTCTATATATTGTTTACTATGTTACTTTGAATATTCGATCGGAATTAGCATGCAAGTGTGACTTGAAAACAACATTAACACTGTTTATTTGACTGTGAACAATGTTGTACTTTGATAGTCATTAGCTGCTAATATGATTTCCCTATTTAAAATTTGCAATAAATACTTTTCTGAAATGATATTATTAAGGGGAAAGTCTGAAAATCCGAATATAAAACCAACTTTACTTTTATTTCCTGGAATTATAAAATCAGGGGTGCTCTGGCTTTTATAGCTCTCACATAGAGTCCTATGGACTAAGTCAAATGAAAATGAAATCCAAGCAAAATTAAATGCATACAGAAATATAAAATAAACAAATGGAGAAATAAATAAAAACATAAATGGATAAATAATATACAATAAATTAATAAATAATAAATACATATGACAAATACAATTTAAAATGAATTAATTAAAGATTCAAACACAGAAAAAATGACAAATGCATGCAGAAAAGAATAAATGAAAGAAAAAATACATAACTGGATTGAGTTAATTGAAATACTTTTGTAATGCTATTATGTTTTACTTTTATATTACTAACATATTGTTTCCATCCATTTAAAAAAAATTATAATTATTATTTATAATTACTTGCAAAATGCTATTTTTATGTTTATTTATGCACCAATTGCAAAAAAATCCAAGTAATGCAAAACATTTCACTGGCATGGCACATAAACACAATTCTAATGGTGATATATTTATGTATCTGTTTATTTTTGCAGGTTTGATCCTGCATAGTCCCAAGGAGATTCAGCTAACGTTATTCACTGTAGTGATGTTGACCTCGCCAGAATCACAGTTCTCAAAGCCAAGTTCCAGCACAAGCTCTGCAAATCGAGAACACCAGTCTTAAAAATGTAGTCGTGTCCATCCCAACTCACCTCAGAGAAGTTTACAGCCAACGGAATAGTTCCAGCCACATAACAGCCGATCAGCATCGACAGAGACAGCAGACTGATGGAGCTGAAGTCGTCCATTTCTGCTGAACTTCCACCGCTGACTCAGTTTGTAGATGACAGCAGGAGTTTAACAACAAACTCCGTGCAACCGGTCGACGTTTTGATGACAGCAGATCCTTCTAACTTGGATTGGTGTGTTAGCTGGTTAGCTAGCGAAATAAAAACAGGTATCCTCGGAGATCGCGTGATTAAACAATAACGTCTACAACTCATCCGCTGTGAAGGCGGCTTGTGAGCTCTTTGTACATTGACCTGATCGATTATCTGAACGCTGTTGCTCAACTTTAAATACACAGAATCTCGTCACGCTTAGCAAGGGCTAAATTCGTAACAACCAGGCTGCGAATAAACATGAATAAACGGATCCGCGAAGGCTCGTCACATTCCGATTTTTTAACCTCAAGCCGCGTTTAAGGGCATCATGATTCCCAAGCAGTCGACACCGTTTTGTCGCTATAAACTCAACTGGTTTTCTTCCTATTCCGCAGCATCGACCAAACACTGAGCGCTAACTAGCCGATTGTGATGTTGGCAGTATGAGGGAAGTACTTCCGAGCCACATCGCCGTCAAAACAAAAGCCACCCACCTCATCTGCATTTTACGCCATCGACATCGTTAACACGTCGACATTTACAAAGTACTTACAAAAGTTTAAACAACTAAACGAAAATGGAAGACTAAGAATCAATAAAATAGTCTCGCTTGTTTTTTTAACCCTTATTGTGTCCTAAGATAGGACTTTTATACCGTTGGATCGGTCACTCACACACACGCAATTACACACACACACACACACACACACACACACACACGCACACACCTAACTACAACAGTAATCATTTACCCTAAAAAGTTGACATATCTTACACATTTATTCCAGCAGGTAGCTCTACGTATTTCTTAACTCATTTTAAGTTTTGTTGTAATCTATAAAAAATAATTTACAATAATTAAAAAAAAAATCTGAAACTTAGAATTCCCAAGTGCTCTTAATGTTTATGTATCTCATTTTCCAATTTATCTTGAATATAATATTTATTTATTTATTTATTTATTTATTGTTATTTTTGTTTAACAATTAATTTAGGCTATATGAATGTATGCATGGGCTTGAACATGTATAATAAAAAGCCATTCATTAACATTTTGTTTGAAAAGAAAAACATATTTTGGTTTGTTACTATTATGATTATACTTATGATAACTCATTTTAATTATTAACTGTGTCTTTGATTTACTCACTCATTCAGGCTTTTATTTTGCTCTAACACGTGTGTCAAACTCAGTTCCTGGAGGGCCACAGCTCTGCATAGTTCAGCTTCAACCCTAACGCACCTAAAAAACTAAGGCCCTACTCACACTATGTACAGTTGCCTTGAACCGAGCCAAAGCACGCTTGCACCTCCGTTTTGCACTCACGCACAAGCGTACCACGTTAAAGCCCAGGTCAACCGCGCTCAGGCACACCTCTTCCAACCGGGCCAGGGCCAGCCAAGTGAACCGTGACTGAGCCCGATTCAGAGCACTCACACTTCTCAAACGATCTGGGAAATGGGCCTGGGCACGGTTCAGATAGCATAGTGTGAGTGGGCCCTAAGTGAGTCCTGCAGGCCCGTTTAAAATCTATAGATAAGTGTTGAAGCAGGGTTGGAACTAAACTCTGCTAAACTGAGTTTGACACACCTGCTCTAACATTATTCGTAAGTCTTGTCAGTTATATAAAATATATATAATAACAAATATAAATGGCAGGCATGTGCTCAAGCATCTGCCTTTTTGGCAAATGACAGAAGAGCTGCTTTTTTTCAAGTGTTTTTTTTTTATTCATCTTGATTTAAATTTTCCCAGTGGCATCAAAATTAAGTGGTTTTTCAACAAGTGTACTTAAGACCCCTGGTGAAATACAGTGTCATATTTTTCAGCTTACATTCACTACGAATCGATGCCAAAATCATCATCATTTTTTTTTCGCCAATGGAAATAAAACAGACGCGCACAAAAAATGTGCGTACGCCAGCCAAGAAGCTGGAGTGGAGCTGCGCACATTCCCACATTCAGTTCATCGTTAGTAAATCCAAACGTGAGCGATTCTGATCGTGAAACCTGGCGTACGCAAAGTTTTTGTGTGTACGCAGCGTTGATACATGAGGCCCCCGGCCCTCAGTCACCGGACCTGAACCCGATAGAGATGGTTTGGGGTGAGCTGGACCGCAGAGTGAAGGCAAAAGGGCCAACAGCATCTCTGGGAACTCCTTCAAGACTGTCGGAAGAGCATTTCAGATGATGACCTTTTGAATCTCATCAAGATAAATGGCAAAAGTGTGCAAAGCCGTAATCAAAGCAAAATTTTGAAGAACCTAGAGTAAGACATAATTTCAGTTGTTTCAACTTGTTTTTATTATGTATATAGTTCCACATGTGTTAATTCATAGTTTTGATACCTTCAGTGTGAATCTACAATTTTCATAGTAATGAAAATAAAGAAAACAAGAAAACTCTTTGATTGAGAAGGTGTTGTGTCCAAACTTATGATCTGTACTATATATATATATATATATATATATATATATATATATATATATATATATATACACACACATATACATAGTTTGCGGCTGGAAAGGCATCTGCTGCATAAACACTTGCTGGATAAGTTGGCGGTTCATTCTGCTGTGGCGACCCCAGATTAATAAAGGGACTAAACTGACAAGAAAATGAAGGAATGAATATATGAGCAATATCAGTAGCAGTGTGATATGGCTGTATATGGCTGTATATTATCGGCACTGGTGGGAGGCGTGCGTTGCCTTACTGCCCCCACCAGTGCCAATATACAGCCATATCGCATGGCTATGAGTGTGATATTGCGTTTTTACAACAGTTTGACGGCATAATTGTGCATATAAAAACAAAATCAAACATAGAGAGTCTCAAAAACCATTATGTATGAGGAGCTACTTTCTTCCGCCTGGGATTCAAATCATAAGCTGACAGTTAAACAGCTGAGCAAGCATCTTTTAAACTTTAGATCTGTAGTGTCTGCTTCTTGCTGGCTGTATGTGAGCGGAGTAATACACAAATGGTAAAGAGGCTGATATTACTTAAATATATCACGGCTATCAGCCAATCAGATTCGAGAACCAGACAGAACTGTTGTGTGTGTGTGTGTGTGTGTATGTATATATATATATATATATATATATATATATATATATATATATATATATATATATATATATATATATATATATAACATGTGGCATGATTTGTTTTCTTGTGTTACCTTTGACAAATATTTAGATTTGCTTGATGATCTGAAAAGTGTGACAATCATGCAAAAATGTAAAAAATCAGCAAGGGAACAATAACTTTTTCTTTCACATCATCACTGTATACATTCCTAGATTTTTACACTAAAAAAATAGTTACAAGCATTTCCAAACATAAGCATGTCACCAAAATTGGGTTTTCATAAGAGTGAATGTCTGAAAGTATAACCCCTCCTTTGATTTCTTGTTTACAATAGCGGTGGCCCATGGCCAAAGCGCGCAGGTTTCTGACCACTCTGGGCTTCAAACCAAAGGGTGCCAGACACAATGTTTTGCAAATATAAAACCAATAGTGATTGAAGAGTGCTTGAATGTGTGCCAGTCACTGTTGGCATGTTGTAAAATCAACAAAGAAATGAAAAATGTTATTCATTCCAGGCACTAGTGTAGTCTTCTGAATGCCAACTGCACAGTTCTTGTCACTGTTACTATTCATCAAACGCATAAAATGTTCAATTTTGTAATTGAGCCTTCAGGTCCCACAATTACTACTTTATTTTTGTATTTAAAATGCAGGATGTGCTGTTCACACTTTTATTTAAATTGTTTTAGTTTCTTTAGCCTTTTTAAGATTAATATGAAGATACAAAATAAATAAAGTCTGTATATGTGTGTATATGTTGCAAAACAATTCAGTGTGCCAGGAGTTCTTCTGTCACACACAATAATAAAGAGCGGCTGCAGGACACATATTTCTGATGCCTGTATTGAACTGTAATGGAGTAAACAGCCCCCACAACATGAACAAAAATTTACGCATTTGTACATTTTATTTAAAGATTCCCTATTATGCATTTTAAAAAGGTCATATATTGGTTTTAGGGGTCTCCAACAACAGGCTGATATGCGTGCAAGGTCAAAAAACACTGTTATGGTCTTATAATATGCATTTATTTTTACCTAATTATCCCAGCGACTCCCATATGAATCGTTCAGTGATTCATTTGTTCCCAAACCCCTCCCTAGTGGAACGCTAAACTGTGCTGATTGGACTGAAGTCCAGTCTATTGCAATTTGGTCAACTGCATCCAGCACGAGACAGACAGAAATGCCCACCACGGCTACAGTATGAAGTAGCAGAAAGTATGTGAGAGCCCAAAGCAGGAATGCAATAAAGCAATGCAGTTAAACACCAGCTTCACACTTACATGTTATGATCCGGAGGAAGAAGAAACTGGTCCATTTGAACTGTAAAAGTTACTGATAAAGTCCCTGTCAAAGTCTGACAAAGTCCCATAGTCTCGGCTGCTCCTTCAATAGCAAAAATCCGGTGAATCCCGCGTTGCAGCATGGGTTATTGAATCAATCATCAGAAAAATGACTAACACAGCACTAGGTTGGCCATACTGTGGTGTAACTTTAACCCTTTATTTCCTGCAGCCGAATCTCCATCTGTCAGTGATTCTTATCTTCACGTCATGATCAGTCCTGTGATCCCCCGCACCTCCGCTAGTGTCTGAAGTGAAAGTGCATGCACATTTTACCAGAACTGGAACTATATATTTGGTGATGTACCGTATCGACGTCGATGCGATCAAACAAAAGGTCCGAACCCAACTCAATTCATTTATTCGACTCTGAGTCAAATATTTTGCTAATGAATCAATAGTTTTAAACAAGGTGCACTTTTAGATTTAAACTTCATCTGGATGTTTTCATTCACTTAGAGCTGTTACACACTGCATAGATGCTCAATTTCAAAAACCCATAATAGGGCCTCTTTAATGATATAATAAAAATCTTGTCACATCTTGTCCAGCCTTTGGTTTGTTTGATTTCTTTTAATTAAACCAAACTTGTCAAATGTGAACATGTCAGTAATTGTGGACAATATGTTTAGAAAATAAATGAACAAAAATTGCAAAAAGTATATTTTGCAAAAGTATATTTGCAAAATAACAATAATTTGAAGTTGAATAATCCTATTCCCAGAAATGGGTTGCGGCTGGAAGGGCATCCGCTGCGTAAAAAGCTTGCTGGATAAGTTGGCGGTTCATTCTGCTGTGGCGACCCCGGATTAATAAAGGGACTAAGCCGACAAGAAAATGAATGAATGAATGAATAATCCTTTGAAAAGCACAGATAATTTTTTTTTTTATTAAACAAATGTACTTGCTTTAGTAAATTTCCCAAGGCATTACAATAAAATTGCAAGTAACAGACTGAATTTAAAGTTCAAGTTTGAAAGATTAAAAATTGTACATTTAAAGTTTAAATATGAAACAATGCAAACACTTTGTGCAGTTTATGTGGAAATCACAGCTATAGTCAATACATTTGCACAAAAAAATCCAAATTGGTGTAAATGTTATGCAGTATTGTTAAAAGATGAATTATGCTAATTGTTTTTTTTTCTGAGCTGATGAGTCCAAATAACCTTTTATTCAGTAATTAATATTTCACCTTACAGGACACTAGCTCTTATCAGGCCTGTAGGCAGCCTGGTAAAAGGGTTGGTTCTTTTTTCTTAAAAAGTGGACCCTTTTGCAGTTATTCGCCTTATTTTCCATTTAATCATATTAAAATACAGCATTTTAGTGACATTTTAAACACAATTTTTTCCCGAATTAGCTTGTTTGATGATCATCATAACAACCACACTTTCTGATGTGACAAAAACATTTCCTAAACATTTAGAATACAGAAATATAAGAACTATACTTATTTTTTTAAATTCCAATCATTTGAAAAAATAAAAATGAATAAATAAAAATAGGAATCTGTTCAAGTTTAAATTAAAACTAGCCTATTGTCATGTATTAGGCAAGTAACAAACTGGCCTGCACATTCCACTTTCCTGAAACAGCAACACAGGATTCCTCTTGGTCTTTAAGCCTTCCTCATTATTTTCAAAGTTATTTTCACAATTTATTATGCAATGTAAAAAAAATGATAAGACAAATTAGCTCATATGAAACTAATTCTTGACTTTTGTCAGTGAGGGGTGGATCTTTCGAACCACCCAAACTTCCCTGGCTACGGGCCAGCTTATTTAAACAATCATTTTAATCATCCATGGTCTTGAACACGGCTGGATGGCTCATGTCTGCCCCTGGGTATCTAAACTTTTAAAGTTGTTAAAACATATTTTGACATAAACCAGATGTGTTTTGTCATTAAAACCATATTATTTTTTTTTTACCTTGGAGCTTTAAAATAGAGATGTTAAACTGAAAAATAAAAAAGGGTATAATAACACATCCACATGATATCCACTGAAAATCCTGAAGCCAAACACTAGATGGAACTGTTGTATTGTTTGTTAATCTTTCACTCGTTTCCCAAAAGCTTCTGTTTTTCATGGGTTTGGTATTACATCTCTACGTTTGACGGATGCATTTATCTAAAGTGATTTCGGTTGCATTCAAGGTATTCAGTTTATAAGTTCACGCATTCCCTGAGGGCTCAACCTGTGATTTAGATACTGCTAACAACATTACTTGAAAATCTTGAATCTGAGGGTTCCAGAAAATCTAAGTTGTGAGAAAAGGACCTTTTAAAGTGTCCAAATTAGTCATTAAGAAGGACTTTTGATGTATTTACATAAATAAAAATGTAAAAAATATCTTCACTGAACATGATCTTATTGTAATTATTTATAGAATAAAATAAAATGCAACAAACTTGAAGCATCCAGGGTCTCTCTCTCTCTCTCTCTCTCTCTCTCTCTCTCTCTCTCTCTCTCTCTCTCTCTCTCAAGTTCAAGTTCAAGTTGCTTTATTGGCATGACATTAAGTACAGTATTGCCAAAGCACTTCAAATATGAAACATATTAAAACCATTGAAAAATTAATAGTAATACAGATAAGATGTATAAATGAAACACACAAAAAAAAAAACAATACATTTGATAAATATAATAATAATAATAAAAAGTTTAAATTATTGAAATAAGATACATGAATTTACATTAACAATTTCTTATGGTGTGTAGGGTATATACATATTTTGCAGCTAGTCTAAATGTCAATTCGTCCTCTCCGAGTATATGGTAAAGTTTTTCTGAGTCATTTAAATTAAAAAATGAACTGATCAATGTTTCAAATTGGGGGAAAAATATTTCTCTAGTCGTGGTGTATTTGGGGCAAAACAGAAAGAAGTGTGTCTCATCCTCTATTTGGTTTGTGTCACACTGTTTACATATTCTCTTTTCCTTAGGAGTCCAGGATTTTTTATGTCTGCCTTTTTCTATTTCTAGGTCATGATCACAGAGGCGATATTTAGAAAGAATGTGCTTTTCTTTTAATTGTTTTAATGATAAATAATTTGCCAACTGTGTGGTTCTATTTAGGGCCGAATAACATTTAGGTTTAGTCTGGAGGTTGAATTCAGTTTTTAGTTTTTCATCATAGTTATATTTTAATGTTTTGTCAATTTGTTTGTGAAGGTTTTGTTTGGTGGACGGGTTCAGTTTGTGTTTTGTTTCTCTCTCTCTCTCTCTCTCTCTCTTTAGAAAAAAATACAAGCCAAATTGATAGATTTTTTTTTTTTGGAATAAATTACATTGGGTACCTTGGGCTGTGCTGTACCTTCCAAAAGAAGAAGGTTAACAAGGTATTATAAATTTGATGAGTAGAAAAGCAGCTTTTAGGTTATAATTTGTACAAAAATTTCTATATAAATCAGATTTGTGTTGGACTAGCATAACGAGTTGTCTTTTAGGATGGGTTTTTTTGTTGAATTGTTCTAAATTCAGCCTGATTTCACGAGGAAACGTAAGTATTTTACGTTTTGTCAGTAAATGTATATGTATTTTAAAAAGAAGGCGTGGTACCTAACCCCACCCCCAACCTCAAACGTCATTGGATGATGAGCAAATCATCCTAAATTGTACGAATTAGATTGTACGAATTCATACGAATTAGCCACTAAATCAAAAAGATACGAATTGCCGTGAGATTGCGTTGTCTAAATTTGATTTAAAGTCTATATCTCGGTTCTATGAGAGTGTTAGAAGAGCCTGGTGTTTAGTGAAGAATAAAAGAATGTGGTCTCATAAATCTTCATGTTGGTTTTTAGAATAACCACCAATAAATGGCGCACGCTTGGACCTTTGTGATGATAAAGGGCCCTATCATACAACCGGCGCAATGTGGCGCAAGGCGCAGCGCAATAGTCTTTTACTACTTTAAGCTTGGCGCAAGGGTCATTTTGAGGCATTGCGCCACGCTGTTTAAATAGCAAATGTGCGCCTATAGGCGTTCTGGTCTAAAAAAGCAGGCGTGTTTTGGTGCGTTGCTATTTTGACAAACTGTAAATAGTCTGTTTTTTAGACTAGAACAAAGTCGGTCTATTGTCTGGCGCAAAGTGTGCCTGGCTTACACACTACACACAAGATGTAGAGCAATACGCAAATATCTTTACATATGAAAAAGATACAATATATTAAGGATATATATAGGATATAAATATAAATGATTAAAATATTACAAAACATATTAATTTCTAGCCTACATGAATTTAAAAACCACTGCCTTCATACTTTCTTCATCTCGGGAGGCTTTTTCAGTTTATTCAATTTGCTTTTGTATAATGTTATTATTATTAGCAGTATTATTTATTATATCCATATTTATATTTATTAAAAACAAGCTTAGATTTGTCCACCTGTCAGGTTTTAGACCATATGGGGCATAGCAGGTGTATTTGGAAATAACTTATTATTCATTTATTCGTTTGCTGGAAATTAGAACTAAATTTAGAAAGAGTTTTGAAACAAATCTTTGCGCTTAACAAAAAAAATGAATTATTTATAGGCTAATTGATGTCTGTGCGTAAAGGTTTCCCTATACACGAGAGCAAAAGCGAAAGTGAACTTACTTTACGTCATGTTAATAGCAATGCGCTCTTGGCGTGACGCAGCTGGCTCTTAAAGGGAATGGAAGATGAGACTCTGATTGGTTTATTCTTAAAACACACCTATAACTCATTAAGAAAATAAACTCAACCCTTTTAGACCATGCGCCATGGCACAAAGCGGATTTTCCCGTCCTTAAGTTAGCAAAAATGCGCTCTGACACGCCCTAAAAGCGTTTGCGCCCTGCATTTTGCGCTCTGCGCATGGACCGTCAAAATAGAGCCCAAAAGACCTGGTTTAAAACAGTTGCTGATAAAAAATGAAGAAATGAAGAACTTAATAGAAGTGGCGGGGGATAATTTGGACAATGCCGATGCAGTCGCTCAAAGACTGAATATAAGATCAACAAGAAAAGTTCATTTATTGCTCAAAAACTAAGAGAGATACTGAGTCAAGAAGACTGGAACTTTTTATCATTACAAACAGTGCCAACTATGATGGATTCTTTTCCAAGTTTGGTCATACAACAAAATGGAGAATTTTTCACAGTTTAAAGATTTCAAGAGACATTGTTTTTGATTTAATCGGAGGCAAGAGTTTGTATAAGATTTGTGTGAAAGTGATAAATAAAGAAAAATTACAATGTGTGGATACACAATGGAGAGAACATTTAAGTCTTTATAGTGATGATATGCCTGTTAGAGTTTAGTTTACAAGCCACCATTGACCAATAATACCCTTCAACACCCACCACTGAAGACATTTTTAAAGTCAATGCTTTTATTTCAATACTGAATTCAACTGTACTTGATAAATGTCCTTTTTGTGGTGAATAAGAGACAATTTTTCATTGTATTATGCATTGTGAAAGACTAGGGTCTTTATTAAATTTATTTGAGGGTATTTTCCTTTCCGTTGATGAGATGTTTGGAAAACCTGTGTTTGCGTTTGGTTTTAAATATGGAAAGAAAGAAAAAAGGAACAGAGCGTCTGTTGAATTTTATATTAAGACAAGCAAAAATGGTGATATACATGAGTAGGAGGCACAAGATTTTGTATGAGACCAATTATAATGTTGAACTGATCTTTAAAGGGCTTATAAGAGCATGCAAGGGTAAGACATAATTTTCATTTTTATTTGTCAATGTAAGAGTTGGACAAGTTTGAAGGCATGTGGAGTGTAAAAATTTGTTGTGTTGGGTTAAAAATAATGTACTGTGTTTTTTGATGAAAATATTGTGTGATTTGGAAATATGTTTTTGTTTAAATCAATGAAACATGTTGCAGTTTCAAATTTTGTATTAAATAAAGGTGTACTCAATTTCAAATTTCTCTCTCTCTCTCTCTCTCTCTCTCTCTCTCTCTCTCTCTCTCTTATTATCAGATAAATATTATATTATATTATATTATGTTATATTATATTATATTATATTACGTTATATTATATTATGTTATTATGTTATGTTATGTTATGTTATATTATATTATATTATATTATATTATATTATATTATATTATATTATACTACACTACATTATTATATTATATTATATTATATTACATTACATTACTATATTATATTATATTATATTATATTACATTACATTACATTACATTACATTATTATATTATATTATATTGTTATGTTATGTTATGTTATGTTATGTTATGTTATGTTATGTTATGTTATGTTATGTTATGTTATGTTATATTATATTACATTACATTACATTAAATTACTATGTTATGTTACGTTACGTTACGTTACATTATATTATATTATTATGTCATGTTATGTTATATTATATTATATTATATTATATTATAATATATTACATTACATTACATTACATTACATTACATTACATTATTATATTATATTATATTATATTATATTATTATATTATAAATTTTCCTTCAGCTTAATTAATTTATTCATTAGGGGTTGACATGAATGAACCGCCAGCATTCGTTTTACACAGCGTATGCACTCCCAGCTGCTCCCGAGTACTGGGAAACACCCATACACTCACATTAACACGCATTCACTACGGTCAGTTTTCATTCATTCATTTTCTTTTCAGCCTAGTCCCTTTATTAATTAGGGGTCGCCACAGTGGAATAAACCGCCTACTTATCCAGCACATGTCTTACGCAGCAGATGCCCTTCCAACCTCAACCCAATACTGGGAAACACCCATACACTCTTGCATTCACACACATACACTACGGAAAGTTTAGCTTATTCAATTCACCTGTACCACATGTCTTTGGACTGCTGGAGAAACCTGAGCACCCTGAGGAAACCTACGCGAACACGGGGAGAACATGCAAACTCCGCACAGAAATGCCAACTGACCGAGGCTCGAACCAGTGACCTTCTTGCTGTGCGCCACCACGTCACCCTTATATTTTATTATATTATATTATATTATATTATATTATATTATATTATATTATATTATATTATATTATATTATATTATATTCATTTTCTACAGAATACCTTATATACAGGTCACCCTGACATTTGTTTCCTGAGCAATATCCAGAAATGTCTGCGCTTGTTATTGCATATTGCACTTGTAATCAGACCTAGACTTTTCTCTACTCAAACACTCCATAACAATAAACTCAACCTGAGGAAAAATTCACTGGATTATAAAATGTGACAACCGATCACTGACTTCCTTTTTACTACAACTGGAGTCTCTAAGAGGAAAAATAAAATTAAATAAATACCCCTATTATAATCTGCTACATCACATAAATATTTTGGGTTTCAAAGGCCTACATTTCCTTTTGTTCTTAGAATCAATGAACCCTGTTTGCATATTCATGTTTTTATACAGCACCTACTTTTCAAACCAAAACAACTTATTTTGCTTAAAAACACACATGGAACACACATATGAGCAATATCACACGAGTAGCAGTGCGATATAGCTGTATATCGGCACTGGTGGGAGGAGTGCGTTGGCATGAGGCCGCAGGTAAATATTTAAAAATTAAAATATTGTAAATTTATTTGTATTTTCCAAACTGTATCAACTTTTTTTCTGATTTGGGGTTGTATTTACCTAATATTAATGCAAAAACATAAACTCAACCTAAATAAATATTAACTGGAGTGCAAAATGTCCCAGTTCTCTCTTTTCATTACTCCTGAAATCTTTCAATGTGAAAAAAGGACTACTTTCATATAATTAGAAGTTTTTGGGGGTCTAAAGACATACTTATCCAATTGTCCTTAAGAATCAATAAGCCCAATTTCCATATTCATAAACTCACATTTTGCTGTTTTTTTTTAACCGGACCCATTTTTCAAACCCAAACGAATTATGCTAAAATAAGATACGGTGGACTTTATCCAATTATTAATTCAAAAACACAAACCCAATTGTTCACCTGATTGAAGTCATTTCAAAGTGAATGCGTACAGACGTGTTACCTTGACGCTGTCTGCTAAAACCGTCATGCCTGTCAACAGATAAAGACGGAGAAGAGGGAGGGAGAGAAATGGCACTGCGTCTTGCAACATTTATGTGGCAGGTTTGAATTTCAGGGAATTAACCATTTGCTCCAAAGCAAAACAGAGGTAAATCAATTTTCCATTTTCTTAAGACTTAACTTCTATCTGGTGTCAGGCTAATGACAGCGTGCGCAGCGGGACAGCGGTCGTTCATCAAAGCAGTTTTAGCTGAAGTGAAGAGCGTCCTCCCTCTCTCTGCTCGTTAGTTCCAGCAAAATTACTTCTGAGGGTTACTGCTATTTCGTGTAGTGTGTGGAATAAAAAGCCAATGCAATCAAATTTAGACCGTCTCTAAAAATAATTGAATGTCTTGGTCGGTGCGTCGTGTACTCATGGCCCAATCAGTTTTGGCCAATGTGATTATAACAGACTTCATAAGCTATTTTATTACACTAAGAAGGATAAACAAAGAAAAGCGCGTGCCTTGAAAAAAGATAAACTACTGTGTCTTTCGTTCAAGTTTTTTAAAGGGCACCTAGGTTACCCTTTTTTTTTTTAGATTTAATGGGCTCTATTTTGACGGTCCATGCGCAGAGCGCAAAATGCAGGGAGCAAAAGCTTTCAGGAAGTGTCAGACCGCATTTTTGCTAATTTAAGGACGGTAAAATCCGCTTTGCGCCGTGGCGCATGGTCTAAAAGGGTTGAGTTTATTTTCTTAATGAGTTATAGGTGTGTTTTAAGAATAAACCAATTAGAGTCTCATCTCCCATTCCCTTTAAGAGCCAGCTGCGTCACGCCAAGAGCGCATTCGCTATTAACATGACGTAAAGTAAGTCTAAGTGGAAAAACTGAGCATTTCACAAGCAAACAGTTAACAGTTTTTTTTATAACAGAAAACTGTTAAACAGAGCATCTACTGCGTGAGAATGAGAGATAATGGATCACTTTCACTTTCGCTCTTGGATAGGGAAACCTTTACGCACAGACATCAATTAGTCTATAAATAATTAATTGCATTTGTTAAGCGCAAATATTCGTTTCAAAACTATTTCTAAATTCAGTTCTAGTTTCCAGCAAATTAATAAATGAATAATAATAACGAAGTGTGTTCAAAAACCTGAGTTATATCCTAAAACTATGTGCCCCATATGGTCTAAAACCTGACAGGTGGGCAAATCTAAGCTTGTTTTTAATAAAACAAATATAAATATTATAAATAATACTGCTAATAATAATAACATTATACAAAAGCAAATTGTTATTAATAAACTAAAAAAGCCTCCCGAGATGAAGAAGACATAAAAGCAGTGATTTTTCATATTTATGTAGGCTAGAAAATAATATGTTTTGTAATATTTTAATCCTTTATATTTATATCCTATATCTATTCTTATTATATCCTATATATATCCTTAATATTTACATTTTTTCATATGTAAAGATATTTGCCTATTGCTATCATGTGCGTATTAAGCAGTGCGTAAGCAAAGCGCAACTCTGCGCCGGAGTTTAGACCGGGTTAGTTTTGGTCTAATGAAAAATCTATTATAGTTTCTTAAAATAGCAACGCGCCAGCAGTGCGCCTCAGAACGCCTTCCTTTTTAGACCAGAACGCCTATGGGCGCACAAATGAGCGCTAATGCATTTGCTATTTAAACAGCATAGCACAACGCCTCAAAACGACTCTTGCGCCAAGCTGAAACTACCAAAAGACTATTGCGCCGCGCCTTGCGCCGGGTGTATGATAGGGCCCAATGAGTCTTTTGTGTCTCCAGAATGTGTTTGTAAAGCTTCAGCTCAAAACACCTGTCAGATTTTTTATTATATCATTTATAAGATTCTATTTCATACATTTTGGCACCAGGAGGCTGTTTTGTTGTACTGCACCTTTAAGGCTAGTCCTTCTCGCTCACCGTTTCTACGTGCTTTTCAGCGTGCCTTAATCTCCTCCCTCGGCTGCGTCAGACAACAAACCAACATAAAGGAAACAGATCTCACGTAGCTTTTGTGAGAAATACTACAGTAAGAACTTTACCAATGAGTATTTGATGCATTTGTTGTGTTAAGATGAGTCAACTTAACAATCAGTTACACACAATGTCGTAACAAAGATACACACGCACGCACACACACACACACACACCCACACAGACAGTGTGTGCGTTTAGCTTTGCACTCTTTTTGCACACAAATGTGATAGGATAAAGGTTAATCTCTACTGCAGTATGGATATCAGTTATGCTAATGTACAAAATGAACCTGAATTACTGTCTACAAACCGGGATTGAAGCGTCTTTCTTTATAATTGTTCTGACACGCGTCTGTGGTGATGAGGTTGAGGTGATGAGGTACTGGACAGACCCTTTATTCCCGGTTGCTTTTCGCACGTCTTCTCTTGTTGATATGATTATACACGTGACTACCGGGACATGTTAATATGCAGCTGTCAATCAATTCAGTGGGCGGGGTGCCGCTCTCCTATGTCAAGCTCCAGTCGTCTGAAAACCATTCCAATTGGTCCATCGTTTTTATGTTGTTAAATTGAAAAAAAAAAATGACTGGGTGTGTTTATATCAGCCCAATATGACGATATATATATATATATATATATATATATATATATATATATATATATATATATATATATATATATTTATTTTTATTTATTTTATTTGAAAGTATTCTTACATTTGTATATTTGCTGTTGTTGTCTGTATAAAAAAGACTAAAAAAAAATCTTGTTTAGACAAGGTAAGCAAAGTATTTTCTATGTTCCTAATGTTTATTTATTATATTTTAATGATAATACATGTAATAATTATTAAATATAATATTTATTTTATTATATTTTTTAATATTAATCCACAATGGCATATCTTTATCAGAAGCACCTTTCTATTTCTAAGACCTTGTGACTAACAACAGTAGCCTATACATTAAGTGAATTTGTCAAAAATACCCTCAGGTACTGCTTATGTTATGTGCTATTCAGTTATTATGTATTTTTAGTGTGAGTTTGATTACATCTTGCTTGACACGTATAGCCGTACTGAAAGCATCAGCAGATAGTTTACCACATATCTTAACTAGCTAGAACTAGCTTAACCTAATGCCGAGTTCAGACTGCATGATTTTCAAATTAGTCGAGTCACAGTAGTTTTCACACTGCATGACTATCTGGGCTAGCATTTCGTCGCTGCTTTGTTTACACTGCAAGATGGATCGGCGACAGGGACTTTCACATTGCATGACTTTACTATAGGAAGAATCGCCGACAATTTCGTCCAAACTACGTTTTACAGCCAAAAACAGGTAGGATATCTTTTGTTATTAACTACATAATGAGAAAGAAGCCTTTAATGGGGTAGAAAATGTACATATTTGCTCACCTGGGTTTAAAGGGAATTAGCCATTTCTCCTCAACGTTGATGATAAACTAATTTCTTTCTGTATGAAACGTCAAACAGACACGGTTGCTCCTGAGTCTTGTCAAACCTCCACTAGTTTTTCCTCCATTTCGTGGGTCCAAATAAACCGAAAAAGAGCGCTTTTAACTTCTCCCCCAGCCTCCTGCTGGCCTGCAGCAGGTATACACACACACGCACACACAAGTGAATGCCGCCCTCTCATTGGCTGTAGGCGATCGCTGATGTTATTTTCAGCTCCAGATATTTAGCATGCCAAATATCTCGCAGGCATCGGCGACTCATCGGCGATTCTCTCAGATCTCGTCTTTGATAGTTCATACTGTGTGATTGTCACTCACGTGCACGAGCACCGATTTGCCTGTGATTTCAGGCATTTGTCTACGATTTCTCAAAACCTGTCGGCGAGCCAAAATTGGGGCTAAAATCACGCAGTCTGAACTAGGCATAACGTTACGTGTATACATTATAAATGCATACAACTCTGTGTGAATGCAAATATAATAATCACTCTGTATGTACTTCTTTTTAATTTTGTGTTTCATGGTAACTTTTTTTTCAGTAAAAACGACTATCACAAATATATAGCTTTATAGAAATGATGAGTACTTGCTAATTTAATTAAATGACATTATAAAAATGTAATAGATGGTTGACTTCTTGTCAGTATTTGAAGGATTTTATTTTATATTAGTTTTTTTTTACTTATATTTGTATCTTTTGAAGGTAATGGATAAAATTATTCAAATTTTAATTAAAATCAACTGATAAAACATTATAATTTTAATAGTTTTATGAAATTTATTTTATTTTTGAAAACTATCAATTATTGTCATTGTCACGCGACCCCCACTTCCGGAACCACTCGAAGACAGTATGCTTTTACTTTCGTAGTCGGATTTCGTACCGGTTGGAATTATATCTCACCCTGCTCAAAATTCTCTCTTTGTATGTATGGATTTATGTATGCATGTATGAATGTGTAAATATATATATATATATATATATATATATATATATATATATATATATATATATATATATATATATATATATATAAGCAGTATCACACGAGTAGCAGTGTGCTATGGCTGTATATCAGCACTGGTTTAGCGCCCCATCAGTGCTGATATACAGTCATAGCACACTACTACGAGTGTGATTTTGCATTTATACAACAGTTCGACGGCATAATCTTGTAGATAAAAAAGAAAATCAAACACAGAGAGTCTAAAACCCTCTTGCATTAGGAACTACTTTCTTCCTCCATTCATTCACATCTGCAAGTGACATCAGAACACCAGAAGCCTTTACTAATTCACTGTCACTTTAGAGCTAGTATTTGAACGATTCTCTATAGCGTAATGTGAAGCAGTGCTTCTGGTGTGTAAACCCCTTAAGGTGATGATAAAACAGCAAATTTTGCTCACATTTTAAGATTATAAGGCTGAACGTGACTTAAAATGCCATCCATCTACAGAGATTTCCCACGAGACTGCTGTTGTGTTTGCGATAAGGAGGGACAAGGCTGAATTCAGCTTCTTATTCACAGCTACTTATTGACTCTATCAAGTCCACCTTAAAACCACGAGGCTTCCGTTTTTCAGCTTTTTATTTGCGCTCAAGAGAACACACTGAGCAAGGGCTTATTATGCGGTTCTTGCGCCATCTTGTGGATAGACAACATCAACCGTCTTTGGCTGCCGACGAGCTCTCAGAAATTGTAAATATTTTAAAATAGGCACTATTCTTACAAATAAACTGCATAGTTGCAATCTAAACAACTACATTCTTGACAAAAAAAGCCTCAAAAGTACATTTTGTTGTCTAACAACAGTAATGTTTGTCAAACTGTAGCGTCTCTGCTTGTTGCTTGCTGTATGTGGGCGGAGTAATACACAGAGGTATGAGGGGAAGAGGCCTTTGTGTGATGTTACTGGCAAAATATCGCATGGCTATCTGCCAATCAGATTCAAAAACCAGACAGGACTGTTGTATATATATATATATATATATATATATATATATATATATATATATATATATATATATATATATGACCATAAAAGGTTGTAAGACATCACAGAGAGTGAAGGAGTCATCAGTACTGCTTTCAAAAATTTATCAGATGAGGGTCGTTCAGGAGACAGGAAGTAAAGCTTAGATTACAGTACGATTCAGATGTGGCTTGATGACTTCATGCTCTAGAATGTATTCTTTCAATGTAGCATTTTTCAGCTTATAAATGCAATTATAGCCTTCAGTTTTTTTTTTATATCTTGCTGTTATGGTGAATATGATGTTATGGTGACCTTCACATATCGCATCTAAAACTGTATGGAAAACACAAGGGACTTCCTTTAGCAGTGTAACAATGCAGGTGTGGCAACAGAGATGTAGTTCCACATGCCACTTTATTTCTAGATGCAGCTTTATTTAGTTAATGGTCATGCAGGCAGGGGTCAAAACAGGAACAAAACAAAAATAGCAATGGCAATCCAAAAAGAGTGGTTCAAGAAACAGGCAAAGGTGCAGGCAGAAAGATATCACAATCAAAAAAAAAAAAAAAAAAAAAAAAAACTAGGGATGCACCGATATGGATATTTTGGCCGATACCGATAACCGATAATTCTTCAGACTTGGAGGCCGATAGCCCATATGTATAGGCCGATAATTATAAATTTTTTTCAAAATTTTATATTTTATACAGCAAACTTCATAAAAGATTGAACTGCTCTTATGAACTGAATAGTCTATACTCAAACCAAAAAAGCAAAAAAGCTATAACTTCAAAATTGCAAAGTGATTATATAGACCTATATTCCCGATTTCACATACATCAGCATGCAGAAAAAACATTTCTTCCTTTTCTTCAAAGCAAATTAACATGCAACTTGACTGTTGCATAAAAATAACAGGTTAAATAACAAAATGGGATTTAATCAACAAGCAAGTTAAATATATTTAAATCAATGAATCAATCAAAAAAATATACCAATAAATAAATAAATAACACTTGAAAATTCTTATCTCTGGATTAACTGGATTTCTTAGGATATATATATATATATATATATATATATATATATATATATATATATATATATATATATATATATATATATATATATATAAATAAATAAATAAATAAATAAATATAGTAATTAATCAATAAATAAATAAATAAATAAATAAATAATAAATAAATAAATTAATTAATTAATTAACAAACAACAATTAAAGAAAATAACATTCACATATAAAAAGCTTTATGATACATTTCCTTATAATTATAATAATAACAACAACAATTATGATGTTATGGTGACCTTTACAAATCGCATCTAAAACTGTATGGAAAACACAAGGGACTTCCTTTACCAGTGTAACAATGCAGGTGTGGCAACAGAGATGTAGTTCCCCATGCCACTTTATTTCTAGATGCAGCTTTATTTAGTTAATGGTCATGCAGGCAGGGGTCAAAACAGGAACAAAACAAAAATAGCAATGGCAATCCAAAAAGAGTGGTTCAAGAAACAGGCAAAGGTGCAGGCAGAAAAATATCACAATCAAAAAAAAAAAAAAAAAAAAAGAACTAGGGATGCACCGATATGGATTTTTTGGGTGATACCGATAACCGATAATTCTTCAGACTTGGAGGCCGATAGCCGATATGTGTAGGCCGATAATTACAAATATTTAAAATTTTTATATCTTATACAGCAAACTTCATAAAAGATTGAACTGCTCTTATGAACTGAATAGTCTAAACTCAAAGCAGAAAAGCTATAACTTCAAAATTGCAAGGTGATTATATAGACCTATATTCACGATTTCACATAAATCAGCATGCAGAAAATACATTTCTTCCTCTTCTTCAAAGCAAACTAACATGCAACTTGACTGTTGCATAAAAATAACAGGTTAAATAACAAAATGGGATTTAATCAACAAGCAAGTTAAATATATTTAAATCAATGAATCAATCAAAAAATATACCAATCAATAAATAAATAACACTTGAAAATTCTTATCTCTGGATTAACTGGATTTCTTAGGATATATATATATATATATATATATATATATATATATATATATATATATATATATATATATATATATATATATATATATATATATATATATATATAAATAAAAAAATAAAAAATAAAAAAAGCCGTCTAGAAAAATAAAAGCCCCCATCTGTTTTTTTTTTTTTATCACTTATTCAGATTTTACCACATTCTCACCCTGTTATAAACTCGTTCGCTTTATTTTTTGGATTCTGTTTTTGTCATGTCCAAAAAAGTTTTTTTAGAGGTGCTTTGACAGTTCAGAGCCACCTTACAAGCGAACAGCGAAATATAGATAGTACGTTTTAGTTTGTTTAGAAAATGCGACAGATTCATCCAATTTGGCGTTTTAGATTCTTTTGAACACAAGTAGGAGCTGCTTGTCATTCAGACAACTCTTCTGCGCTCGTTCTTGCTGTCAATTGCGGGAAAAATGATCGATGAAAAGTTTATGATAAACCGCTGTGAGTTTCACTTAACTGTAGAGGCAGAGTTGCCATCAGTCAAATTTTCATTCAAAACCTGCATTGAGCTGACTTTATGACAAACACAGAGCAGAATATAAAGACAGAATGAAAAAAAAAATAATAATAATAATAATTCAATCTTTGTTCAAACTGTCAAATAATTTATAATAAAATCTGTTCAAACTTTATGGCATTGAAGTGTAAGGTTTACAGTTTTAATGATCATTGTTACATTATGATTATTACATGGTCTAATGGGTTATTGATAATTCATATGAAATCACAAAAAATGATAGAAATTGTATGATAAATCTTTAACATGTTGATTGTAATGCTAATATAAAACAGTGTGAAGCTGACATTAGTAATACATTCATTTACTAAAACTGAATCCAGACTATTGCTATTTACATGGTCCTTGAGACTCAACAGTAAGAACACTGATATTATAGTACCACGCAACATGTTTGCCACAACACATTTATTATAAAGAATGTGCAATGCATATTAAACACAAGGTTGAGCTATTTCCTCAGAGGTGTTTGAATTCAACTCTCAATGGCATTTCAGCTTTCCGCTATTTTTATTAAAGGAAAAATCCTCCCGCACCTGCGGCTGAACCATAGGATCATCCTCACAGACTCAACATTTTAGAAAACTGTCCAGCGTAGTATGTGTGGAGTTATTAAAGTTTTTTTTTCATCACATTTATTTTATATTTTATATGTTTGTATTATTCCATGAAGCCGTAACAATAAGCCATTGTGGCCGGAACATTGTGAATATCAGTCAAACATTTATGAGCACTGGCGATGCTCTTGGCTTGAGGGCCAGCCTTCACACGCTGCGGAGGAAAAGCTTATGACACGATCCCTGCAAGAGAAGCCCTTCCTGTGAGAAACAACGTGGATTGCTTTCATCAAAAGCCCTAGACGCAAAACAATGTCAACATATTTTTCAAGAGAATCCAGGAGAAGGTCTCCAGGAGAAGAGGGGCATGTCTGGATTTACAGTGCTGACGGACTGTATTCAATTCACTGATCATGAATGAATGTCTTCATTCAGAGTTTAGATTCATTAAAGAAAGAGACTTTTGATTATGTCTCTTAGAAGTGTTGATTATTTCCTTGTAAAAAGTGTTAAATTAAACTGAATGTACCCTTTGGAAACTATTGATTCTGTCCTGTTCTAGCACGTTAGACATGGTTACTCCGTTACACTTTAAAAAAAAAATGGGTGAAAAATCTGACGTCGGGCGATGCAGTAGGTACAGTGGCGTAGCGGACGGGCCCGCAGGGCACGCACCGCGGGGGGGCCCCGCGTGATTAGGGGGCCCCACGTCGTCGCGATTTTTAATAATTGAAAATCCAGGAACCACAATAATCAAACTCTTGGGAACAACTGTGGCCGGAACCAAAGTTTACAGGTCTGTGTTCTCTGAACTCCGCTCAGGCGGTGGACTACTTCATTCTGATTGCTTGCCGCCGAACCGCGTCATAGCCAATGAAGACGTGCCGCTGTTTCTCGCCGCCGGTTCTCGTTAAAAAATGAATGACTTCTGGCTACTTTGACGATCTCGCCACTTTCGGTTTGTGATCGCTCCTCAGTTTGTGAAGGATTCCCCGTGTTGTCACGCCACCCCGCCTCCTTTCCCCGCTCCTCAATTTGTGACATAGATATATATACACTAGATATCGCATAGGGACCCTGAGCATGCGTCAATAGCGCCGCCACATTGGTACAGTGCTCCCAGGACAAATGTCATTCAACCGCACTAGTCAGGACAGTGTTATTACGTGAAGATGCTCGACTTAAGCGCTATCTACGAGTGTAGTAACGAGAAAACAAAGAAAACAAAGCACAAAGGCAGAACATTTCATAGGATTAAGTTTTTTACGTTTTTGTATGTTTTGAAATTTGTGCTAAACAGGTCACGTTATTGATAATAGCTATAGTCAATTACTGCATTCACCATACGGCAAAGTAACACCAACTCGCACTAAACACTCGGTTTATGCTAGGTCTGTTGAATAAATCCACAAACAATGCAAAAGAAATATGACAAAGAGATGCTGCACTCCCAGAAACTTGTATTATTGTCGTCTAGCGAACGAGTCGTTCATAACGGAGATTCATTCACAAACGAATCGCTCCCTCCATCAGTAAGAGAAGTGAAAGCAGGAGAGGAGCTGTGTTTCAGCACATGATTAGATCAAATTTAACAGGGAGAGTGAATAGTTCATTTCCATACACACAAACACAAGCTTTTTGTCAGGAATGCCAGTGCGATAAGTGATCCATCAATGTAGAAAAGTTGTCAAATAAACATTTTCATAATTAAATTAATACTATGTGTATATGTGTATATACCCCCCCCACCGGCTTCAACTTGGGGGCCCCGTCGGTGATCCCTGCAGGGGGGCCTCCGCATTTTGCGCTACGCCACTGAGTAGGTAGTGCAAGAAGCAAGAAGGTCGCTGGTTGGCCTTGGCTGGGTTAGTTGGCGTTTCTGTGTGGAGTTTGCATGTTCTCCCTGCGTTTGCCTTTGGTTTTCCCCCACAAGTCCAAAGACATACGGTACAGGTGAATTGGGTAAGCTAAATTGTCCGTAGTGTATGAGTGTGAATGAGTGTGTGTGGATGTTTCCCAGAGATTGGTTGTGGCTGGAAGGTCATCCGCTGCGTAAAAACATGCTGGATAAGTTGGCGGTTCATTTCGCTGTGGTGACCCTGGATTAAAAAAGGGACTAAGCCGAAAAGAAAATGAATGAATGAAAAAAAATGTAGGCATTTTGATGTTTCCATTAAGTCTTTTTATGTGATATTCCAACATAGGTAGATGGAAACAGAACTATGGTCAGTTTATCAAGACACATGATGAACAGAGCATGTTAGAGTTAATGTGAAAGTTGGCAATGCATCCAGGGCACAGTGCCACACAGTATTGCACACAGATGTATTTGGTGTTTTGCATGCATGTGCCATTCTGGCATGTATCTGCATTTCCCCCCCAGAAGATTTGGGGTCAGTTATTTCCTGCCAGCAGGGTACTTTGATAACTGCTCTGCACTTCGCTGGAGTTGAGGTCCCACTGGGTGTTAGATATATAAATTAAACTGTACAGCTATATGTACATAAAAAGACAATAATGTGCACCATCAGTTTGTTGTGTGGCGATGCATGATGTTCACTTCAGTAGACACGTTTAACTATCATTTATTATTAAAAAAATGTAAATACGAATAAATCAATGTATTGTATATCATCATCATCATCAACTTCACCATGTTTTTAGTTGTCTTGTGTTGTCAGGAATAAATTCAATGACAGGATCATATCAGAACGAACCGCCAACTACTCCCGGCATATGTTTAACACAGCGGACGCCCTTCCAGCCACAACCCATTACTGGGAAACACCTATACACTCTCACATTCACACTTGCACTAATACACCATGGCCAATTTAGGGCGTACTCACACTATAGCATCCGAACCGTGCACAGGCCCGTTTCCCTGATTGTTTGAGAAGTGTGAATGCGCTGAATCGGGCAGGGTTCACTTGGCAAATGCATTTAAGCCCAAAACTGAAAGCGTGACTTTAAAGGGACCGTTTAATATGGATTATTTAATCATTCTTACTGTTCAGTGAACGCAAACTGTCATAGTTTATTAAAGACGCAAACCCCTCAATGCACGACAGCTGCGCACCTTCAGCAAACCTCCTAGCTCCTGCAGCACGAGGGTTTTATGATTGTTTATGAGCGTCAAAAGTGGCGGTTCTGTTCGGCGAAATATTTGAAAGATTGTCACTGAATATCAAACAACTTAAACAATATAACTAAAGAAATCTCCACTGTGCTGAGCGAAATCGCTTACCAAACAGTGCAGCGTTGATGACATAAGCATGTCCAGGCCCAGATGTAATGTGAGTGCGACGGGGGAGATGGGAGGGGGGACAAGCGTGCTTTGGCCTGGTTCAAGGCAACTGTACATCGTGTGAGTATGGCCTTAGTTCATCCAATCCACCTTAATTGCATCTCTTTGGAATGTCCTTGCTGTGAGGTGACAGTGCTAACCACTAAGCCACCGTGCTGCCCCTTGTACTTAGTTATGTTATCAAATTAAATACATTAACTTACATTAACTAAACTGAACCTTATTGTAAAGTGTGACTAATGTTCATTTGCAAATAATTCTTGAGGGTAAATGATTTAGAGATTGTATTCAGTTTAAATGGTGGGCAAAAATGTTGGTGGTGTCATAACCCAGATAGCATACGAATGAGAGCCACTTTAGGCAGTTATGCGGCACTGGTGGTATTCCTTTGGCCCAGACAAAATGAATGTGACCCTGAAGTGGCCCACCTGTACAATGGCAAAGGGGGGCCAAAGATTCAACTGCATATATGGGCCTTTTAAGGCAAAGATTTGGCACTTAAGGCAAGATGTAATCTGAATGTGAGCCTTATGTGGCCCATGTGAAAAATAATACATTTGGCCCAAATGACAGAAGACAAAGGTGGGCCACAGATGGCAAAATAGTGGCATAGCCATTTAAGGGTAATCTGGGTCTAAACCTAAAGTGGCTCACACGTGTTAATGCAAATGCAGTCCAGTTTTCTTATCTAAGACATATGTGCGCCACACTTGGCAAATATTGGGCACAGTAAGCTCTGGCTATTGCGGCTGTGAGCCTAATGTGGCCCAGAGAAAATATGGCAAATGTGGCCCAGTTATTTTAAAATATATTTGGGCCAATTCTGGCAAATATTCGTCACCGTAAACTCTGGCTGATGCAGCCGTTAGCCTATAGTGGCCCAGAGAAGATATGGAAAATGTAGCCCAGTTATCCTAAAACAAATGTGGGCCCCTTTTGGCAAAAATTCAGCACAGTAAGCTATGGCTAATGTGTATTTGAGCCTATAGTGGCCCAGAGAAGATGTGGAAAATGGGGCCCAGTTATCCTAAAACATTTGTGGGCCACTTTTGGCAAATATTTGGCACAGTTAGCTCTGGCTAATGTGGCTGTGAGCCTAAAGCCCAGAGGAGATGCTATGCAATTACTTTATTAGAAGTAATAGGCCAGATCTGGGCCAAAATAAAGGCAAACTGTGGCCCAGGATAGGGTCAGTTCTGTTTCATTTAGATGAATTCTAGCTAATATGCGGTATTGCTTTGGCTTGTTTGTGGCCTAGATCTGACAAACAGAATTGGACCCTCCTAGAGCCATCATTCCATTCAGTATGTGGTCCAGATGTAAGTGTCTGGTGTGGGCCAGATTTAGGCCAGATTAAAAGCAAACTGTGGCCCAGGATAGGGTCAGTTCTGGTTCATTTGGTTGAATTCTGGCTAATACGCGCTATTGCTTTGGGTTGTTTGTGGCCCAGATCTGACAAACAGAATTGGACCGCCCTAGAGCCATCATTTCATTCAGTATGTGGTCCAGATGTAAGTGTCTGGTGTGGGCCAGATCTAGGCCAGAATAAAAGCAAACTGTGGCCCAGAATAGGGTCATTTCTGGTATATTTAGTTGAATTCTGACTAAGATTTGGTATTGCTCTGGCTTAATTGTGGCCCAGATCTGGCAAACAGGAGCGAACCGCCCTAGAGTCATTGTTCCATTCAGTATGTTATCCAGATGTAAGTCTCTGTTGTGGGCCGGATCTGGGCCAGAATAAAAGCAAACTGTGGCCCAGAATAGGCTCAGTTCTGTTTTTTTGGTTAAATTCTGGCTAATACGCGGTATTGCTTTGGCTTGTTTGTTGCCAAAATCTGACAAAAAGGATTGGACCCTCCTAGAGCCATCATTCCATTCAGTATGTGGTCCAGATGTAAGTGTCTGGTGTGGGCCAGATTTAGGCCAGATTAAAAGCAAACTGTGGCCCAGGATAGGGTCAGTTCTGGTTCATTTGGTTGAATTCTGGCTAATACGCGCTATTGCTTTGGGTTGTTTGTGGCCCAGATCTGACAAACAGAATTGGACCGCCCTAGAGCCATCATTTCATTCAGTATGTGGTCCAGATGTAAGTGTCTGGTGTGGGCCAGATCTAGGCCAGAATAAAAGCAAACTGTGGCCCAGAATAGGGTCATTTCTGGTATATTTAGTTGAATTCTGACTAAGATTTGGTATTGCTCTGGCTTAATTGTGGCCCAGATCTGGCAAACAGGAGCGAACCGCCCTAGAGTCATTGTTCCATTCAGTATGTTATCCAGATGTAAGTCTCTGTTGTGGGCCGGATCTGGGCCAGAATAAAAGCAAACTGTGGCCCAGAATAGGCTCAGTTCTGTTTTTTTGGTTAAATTCTGGCTAATACGCGGTATTGCTTTGGCTTGTTTGTTGCCAAAATCTGACAAAAAGGATTGGACCCTCCTAGAGCCATCATTCCATTCAGTATGTGGTCCAGATGTAAGTGTCTGGTGTGGGCCAGATTTAGGCCAGAATAAAAGCAAACTGTGGCCCAGGATAGGGTCAGTTCTGGTTCATTTGGTTGAATTCTGGCTAATACGCGCTATTGCTTTGGGTTGTTTGTGGCCCAGATCTGACAAACAGAATTGGACCGCCCTAGAGCCATGATTTCATTCAGTATGTGGTCCAGATGTAGGTGTCTGGTGTGGGCCAGATCTAGGCCAGAATAAAAGCAAACTGTGGCCCAGAATAGGGTCAGTTCTGGTATATTTGGTTGAATTCTGTCTAAGATTTGGTATTGCTCTGGCTTAATTGTGGCCCAGATCTGGCAAACAGGAGCGAACCGCCCTAGAGTCATCGTTCCATTCAGTATGTTATCCAGATGTAAGTCTCTGGTGTGGGCCGGATCTGGGCCAGAATAAAAGCAAACTGTTGCCTAGAATAGGGTCAGTTTTGGTTCATTTGGTTGAATTCTGGCTGATGTGTGATATTACTATGGCTTAATTGTGGCCCAGATCTGACAAACAGGAGCGACCGCTTAAGTGGCATCATTTCATGCGGTAGATGGGCCGGATGTAACTGTCTGGTGTGGGCCAGATTTGAGCCACAGGAATTTTGCCAGCTGGGAAGATACTGCCCTTACCAAAACAGATATCAGAAATTATAATTCCACTCAGCTTCCATCTGACTGCCATGTGAAACCCTTCAGACCACAGATCGAGCCTTCTTGTGCTTTGTTTTGAGTGGCTTCATAATTTATAACCCCCATGAAATATTTCCACAGTCCACAGTAAGGCTGTCATCTTCCATCCTGGAGACGACCCGTCAATCTAACTTATTCTCAAACCCCTTACACTGTCGAGACGTATCTAATATTTACCTTTTCAGAAGCTACAGAACAAGGGGCACCATTAGACCAAAGCCACACAAAACGAGACATATAAGCTCGACGCTAGTAGTGGAATTACAAAGCACAGAGAATACAGAGTCTATTTGACTGTGCCAAATTGAATCCTAATATGCTTACCCTGAATGCTGCAGACGGGATTAACTGCTTAGGATTTCATTTTTTCCTTTTTTCTTCCGAGGGATTTTAGGAGTTTTCTCAATGACCCTATGCAATCATGTTTATAATCATAATTGCTCAAGTGATGAGTTGTTTATTATGAGCCGCATTGTATTGCTAACAGAAAAACAATTCTAATTTTATTCATTCATTCATTTTCTTGTCAGCTTAGTCCCTTTATTAATCCGGGGTCGCCACAGCGGAATGAACCGCCAACTTATCCAGCAAGTTTTTACACAGCGGATGCCCTTCCAGCCGCAACCCATCTCTGGGAAACGTCCACACACACATTCACACACACACTCATACACTACGGACAATTTAACCTACCCAATTCACCTGTACCGCATGTCTTTGGACTGTGGGGGAAACCGGAGCACCCGGAGAACATGCAAACTCCACATAGAAACACCAACTGAGCCGAGGTTCGAACGAGCTGACCTTCTTGCTGTGAGGCGACAGCACTACCTACTGCGCCACTGCCTCGCCCTATTCTAATTTTATGCTTATGCATATTTGAAAGTATGTGTGATATCAAAATGTGCAATGTTTATTTTGCTAGCGCACATTGTCAGACTTCAGGGGCCTGTTTCAGAAAGGAGGTTAAGTGGAAACTCAAAGTATTTAACCCTGGAATGAGAGAAACTCTGGGTTTTCCGTTTAAAAATGGCAGGTTTGTCAAACTCGAAAAAGCAGGGTAAGTCAAGCCTGTTTCTGAAAGAGAGGTAACTTTAATGGCTCGTTTCCACTGACTGGTACAGTATGGTACGGTTCGGGTCGGTACGGGTCACCTTTATCAGGCTTGCGTTTCCACTACCGTGGTGTATGACAAAGTTTCAGTCGACGACATTTTCGCTCGAGAAAGGCACAGGTCATTCACATATCATATGAAAAGCACTTCTCAAAAAACAGATGCTTTACACCAGTGGTCACCAAACTTGTTCCTGGAGGGCCGGTGTTCTGCAGATTTTAGCTCCAACCCTAATCAAACACACCTGAACAAGCTAATCAAGGTCTTACTTGGTATACTTGAAACATCCAGGCAGGTGTGTTGAGGCAAGTTGGAGCTAAACCCTGCAGGGACACCGGCCCTCCAGGACCGAGATTGGTGGCCCCTGCTTTACACACATAAATACTTGTGTATAAATGTTTTTTACTAACTTTTCTAGAAACAGGAGTTGATTATAACTGCAGATCAATGACGGTGCGAAATAGCCTACTGTAACGTCTATAATTATATTAAATAATTATATTATTTTATATAATTATATAAATTATATAAATAATTATATTATTAAATAAATAAATGAACATATATGAACACATACAGACCCTTACAGTCTCCGATATGTTACCAACTACAGAAGAACAAAACAAAGCAGACATTTCGTCGTTAATTAGGTTCAAAACAACACAAAGTATGGCCTAGTCAGTGAAAACCTCTCATCTGTATCTGTAATCTTCAGCAGCACATGAAGCCTCTGTTAGAGAGTCATTCCATCAATCCCAGTTCATATTAGTCCAAAAGGTGATAATAAAGTTTAAAACAAGGCAGTTTGTTCACGTTTGCTGAAGAAATAACGTGCTCATTGGCTTCGCCTTTGTTCCCGCGCTCCACTCTCGCGTTTGTCCTTTTCTTTCTGAATGTGTCAGTCTCTCATTTGTCAGCTTCTCACAGGATCGGTTTCCAAAGCTTGTCAATAATCAAGTGCATGTTATTATCATCAGCTCAAGAAGTGTATTATTTCAGATAGAGAGTGCAAGAAAGAAAGCGAAACCACTCAGGCTTAAGACTGGCTCGTTAAAAACTATGCGGCACAGGGTGAATCTGCTCTTCTCCATGGCTTTGTTGCTGTTTATCATGACGACGACAGGGTTTGTTTGCAGGATCGACCATGGCTGCATATGTTTTTATAATTCCGCTGTAATCTCTCGCTGTGTATTTCAAACATGGCGGGTCCTTTGTTTACATTCTGGCTTGTTGAGTCTACGAATGACGTATCTCTGTAAACCAATAGCGTTCAGCTGCGCATGTAACTCCACCTTTTAGGACACTTTCTGCAGTTTGGGACCCTTTCGAAAGGGTCCCAAAAAAGTGGTACGTTACGGTTTGGTTCGGTACGCCTTTTGACAGTGGAAACGGCCATAAAAGCGTACCAAACCAAACCGTACCGTACCACTCAGTGGAAACGGGCCATAACTGAGAGTCAGTTAACGTGGGAACTTACTCTGTGAACCAGGGTTGTGTTTCCCAAAACCATCGTTAGCCAAGGTCACAAGTTCTGTCGTTACAAACATAGTTTATTGATTTGTCGTTGCCCAAATTCATCGCTCCAACAAACATTCGCAAACTGAGTATTTTACGTTTTGTCAGTTTAGTGGCTAATTCGTACGAGTTCAGTCGTGCGAAAATGTATGATTTTATAAAGGAGGCGTGGCATCCACCCCCACCCCTAACTCCAACCGTCATTGGGGGATGAGCAAATTGTACTAAATTGTGCAAATTAGATCATACGGATTCATAGGAATTAGCCACTAAATCAAAAAGTTACGAATTGCCGTGAGATTGCTTTGATCTACATATATTTTTGGTAAAAAAAAAGAAAAGAAAAAGTGTGGTAGATGCATTCAGTTACATATATTTCACCCAATACGCTCTATGGTAATTATGCAAAATGAATCTTCAACATTTTCCCACTTCTCATTGTTCTTTCTGACAATATGTTTTAATAAATAAACAGACCACTGCAGCATAATTGCTCCTATAGTTCTATTATTAATATAAACATAAAGCATCCGACTTAAGGGTAGATATCTCATTAGCCTTTCCATTTAGAGAGCTGATAAAATGATTTCATGCTCACATTTCTTGACCATGTGACTTGTCAACACTTTCCTGAGTGCTTTATGTACAACCAATTATCTAACCTAATTAAAGCCTTTTTCGCACGACGCTGCATAATGCATACATATCTCTTATTATTCTGAGTCCCTCTGAGCAGGCGTCTTCAGGTTTCCATCAAAGCCTCTGTCACTGTGAAGTCTGTGGCTGATCTGAGACACCGTGGGATACTCCAGCACAAGGCTGACATCAGGCATAGGAGAGATTTCAGCTTTTGATTTTGGGAAAGGCATTGAGTTGTGTTGCTTTCTCACTTCTCTAAATATATAATTGATTTGGAGATCAGCGAGAAAGCAAGCAAGCCGAACAGCTTTCATTTCAGCGATTTCACATGATTTCTCAATTATTATCTATATTTAATAAGGCAAACATTGCTTAGGTTTGTTGTGCATACTCAAAAGTTTGAGGGAACCTGTCTGTGTGTGTGTACCTTGTATTTCTTACGTGGTTCAGATCAGATGTCACTACAAGTATCGACTGTAAAACCCAAAAAGTTAAGGTTACTTCAATGGTTTGTTGCAATCGGTCTCCTCAAATGGTTTAAGTTCAAAAACTAATCTTAACGAGTACTGTGAACTTAATCCATTTAAGTAAACAAAGCAATTAGAGCACGGTAAAGCCAAATAAATAAAGAGAACTCAAACCAACTGAGTACTGTAAAACCAATAAGACAACTCAAACCATTTGTGGAAACCGATTGCTATAAACCATTTGAGTTAAAAAAACGTATCTATTTGAGTACTGTGAACTTACTCCATTTAAGTTGAAGTAATGAGGCATTTATTTAACTCATTACCTTGAACACTGAGTTCAAAACTCTTTTCAAATGAGTAGAATTAACTTGCAGTCATTTTTGAGGTAACTACACTCATTTCATTTGATAAAGTTGACTGTTGGGTTTTACAGTGTAGCAATAACAGTAAATTGTGACTTTGTGAGGACTTTTTTTTTTATCTCCATGAGGAAAACGCCTCATAAACCACACAGAATGAAGCATGTTCCTGTGAGGGGGATAGACTATACAGTCTATACAGTATAAACTGATGTCTATAAGATGTCCCCATGAAGATAGCTATACAAGTGTGTGTGTGCACAAAACAATCTCACAGCAATTTGTTTTTTGATTTTTGATTTAGTTGCACTGTAAAAAAAATAAATAAATAATAAATAAATAAAATTGACAGTGTATTTCCGGTTGCAGGGGTGATGGGAAAAACCTGTAAAACACTGGCTGTTAAATTACAGAAATTTACTGTAAAATAAGAAGTTGAATAACAGAAATTTACCAGAAATTTTAATTTAAGGAAATTTAAGTAATTTAATGTTCTTTTCTTTTTTTTTTTACGGTGAATTTCTGTAATTTAACAGCCATTTTTTTTTCGGTACCTCAGCTGCCGGAAATAAACCATAAAATTATTTTTTTTTTTTACAGTGTGCTAATTTATATTCATACATTTTAGTATGGTTTCATTATGAATTCATTATGATCCTTTCAAAAATCGCACATTTTCATACAAATGAAATTTTATGTATTTGTACGAATTCTCTGACAATAAATCAAATAGTTACGATTTCCTTGTGAGATTGGGCTAGTGAGTGTTTATGTGTGCTGCTTAAGGAAATAATGCACACATTTAATACTTATAGTACGATCAACAATAAAAATTTGACCTCTTTCCAACAGGTACACCTTAAATGGAATAAAGTCAATGGGACATAAGCAGCCACAAACATAATGAAAGGATAGTAAATCTGCCAAGTGTACTGAGTTTTTTAAATATTCCAAAGTATTTTTCCAAAATATGTGTCAAAATAAGATGTCCACAAAAATCATTCCATTTGTTGAAACACAGAGAAAGTGGAGGCCAAATTATGACTCAAAATCTTCCCAGAGTGGATGAAAACACAAGAGTAAAACAGTTGCCTCTCGCTGCAAAAGAACACATTTGGTGTGACCGGGGTCATCACTCAGGAAGCAGATCTCTAAAGATACAGTCACAGTTGCCATGCCTCCAAACAAAAGGTGTGAAACAATAATCATCCTTTATATAAGAACAGAGCATGTGGTTGTTCCTTAGACCTCCAATTATATATATATATATATATATATATATATATATATATATATATATATATATATATATATATATATATATATATATATATATATATATATGTGTGTGTGTGTGTGTGTGTGTGTGTGTGTGTGTGTGTGTGTGTGTGTGAAGAGTTCAGATGCAAAAGCTGCTAAACGCCATTTCTGACAAAAATGAGATAATGACATTGAGTGAATTTTTTAGGCACATAGTACACCATCAACAAATTGATTTGCTTCAAATCATCTAAATCCCAGCGTCAGCGCATTCAGAAATAACAGTTTGTTTGCAAAAGCCACTAAACGTCACTTGCTTTTGACAGCAAAAGTTGCTATATCCCGAGAACCAATCAGAAGGTGCGAATCAAATCATATGTTTTCAATGTAGCAGTGCGCTGATAAGCTGGCTTTCATAAGGAGACTGCTTTATTCCAATGTCAATTTTAAAAGACAGAGTTTAATGAACTGGATGAGCCTGTCCGACTGTCAGTGACTGGCAAATGAAAACGTCTCGTACCTCAAAACTCGAACCAGTTTTTGTTTTCCTTCTGCTTTTCCCTGGTTTATCACAGTGGAATGAACCGCCAATTACTTGACAGATTTGTGTATTTTAGGTGGTCTGTGTAGTGTGTTTTATGTTTGGTAAAAATAATTTCTAATTGAATCTTTAGTAATTTTTAACTAATTAGACTGTCTTGTCCTAATATGTGGATTTAGAGTTTTTTTTTTTTATAGCTAAAAAAAAAGGTTAAGAAAATCTACCTTCTAAAAAAAAAAAGTGTAAAGTGTAATTTTTGAAAAAAAGTTATTTTATTTACTAGCTAATAACCCTATTATTACATATAAAATGAAGCTTCTGCACCTAATCAGAGGAGCCTGATAGAAAATGCTCATTTACAAGAAAAGAGGTCAGAAGGATTTAGAGGGTTTTGCATCTGAACTCTTCAAATATCATGATTCTGCACAGCCCTATTATGAACAGGGTACCCACAGGATGCCAATGGGGTAAGCAAAATAATGTTGTTTTTCAATTTGTGATAAGATTATTTTTGCTTACCCCATTGGCGGATTATTTAGTTTGATTTAAGGAAAAACTCACTTCATATTGATACATTATCTCTTAAAACAAGACAACATGTTTTGCTTGTCTAGAAAATGCTTCTTGATTTAAGAACTTTTAGATATTTGGAATAGAAACAAGACAAAAAATAAAAAAAAAAGTAAGAAAAGCATTTTTTTGCAGTGTGTGTATATATATATATATATATATATATATATATATATATATATATATATATATATATATATATATATATATGGCGACGTCACCAACCAGAGCAAGAGGTGGCAGTAACGCATCAAAAAGTGTGCTGTCGACCACCGTAAAACAGAAATAAGAAGATATCGTCACCTGCCATAATGTAGATTTACTTTCACCAGCCTCACAGCTCCATTAATGTCAGTGCCGTCACTTATTGATCAGCGATCGGTAAATGTAGCTTGTGTGGACGCTGCTGCGCTACTTGCTTAAAATAATAGCTTCGCTACTGAAAAGCTATTTGATTTAAAAAAAGAAGTGACACTACCGCCACGCTACTGAGAAATGTAGTTAAGCTCGTACAGACGCTACTGCCCAACATTGTGTGGTGGCAATGCTTTCATAGTAGAAATTTTTTTCATTACTGATAGCCAAAGCTGTTTCAGTAATCGAAAAGGTCTCCGGTGCACAGAACTGCATAATAGGTGGTTGGTGCTGGCAAGCAGTACTACACACGGTGTGTTTGGCACCCCTCATATGGGAGTCCAGAATTCCAGCATCAACATTAGTAGGCGTCGCAGTTATTTCCTGGCACAGGCTTGACCCAAACGTAATTCGGATTGCTTGGCACTTTTCCATTTTAGCCGACAAACTAGGCTAGCGACTATCTTGTTCTGTACCTCACCTCTAGTAACTATAGTAACGGGTGCACATGCTTTCTGAAATTCGTGAGGTACACTCAACTTTACGCTGCATGAATTTTTAATTAGCTTACATTAGCAACAGTTCATTTTGTTACAGTTTGAACTTAATCCTAAGGTCATAATAATTTGAGATTATTAAATTTAAGACTTTTTCAATGCTTTTAAGACCCTGCGGGTACTCTGTCTGAAGGACAAATCAGTCACATCAAAAACAAAACAAACAAACAAATTTGAGGTCAGAAAGAGTTCAACCCTTCTCAAACCGGCTGCCCTCCTTCTGGATGGAATTATCCAGATCGTGCCGGCTCTCGAAATTAGCTGATAAGAACTTTGGCATGTAAATAATTTGCAATTAATGGAGCAATCCCTCAACAACCCCCCTCCCCCCACTCCGCTCCTGTCATCCGGCGTCTTCCTAATCAGAGCCTGGACACCTCAATGCCTCGCCGAGCTCCAACCGCTTCCGGACCTGAGGGTTGCCACTGACTGGTGATTAATGCCTGTTCTCTTTAATGAGCAGACAGTTTCATCAAACCCGTCCCCTGCTCCTCCTCATTCCTTCACCATTCCAGCGCTAACCGAACCAGTCTTATGAGCCCCTCAGCTTGTAAAAAAAAAAAAAAAAAGGATGTCATTGTTTGTTGCTGATAGATTTTTTTGTTTCTTGTTGGACCATTCAGGTGTCCAAATGTTCTATTCAGTTCCCTCCCGAGACACTTAGCTGCATTGTGATTCATTTGAAAGTCAATTCAAAAACCTGTTCTTTATTCGATCCGATTTCCCAAGATTAATCAAAGGGTCTTGTTGTTTTCGCTCCTCAGGTAATATCCTTGAGCAGCAGCTGCTGATCTGATGAGTTGCCTGCAGACTTTTACCCTAAGGTGTTCGAGAGAGAGAGAGCTTTTTGCATGACGCATTATTATTTTGGAGTCAGACAGAGCAGTTTGGATTTAAGTCTAACAGGTTGCACAAAACAAGTGCTTATTTCAAACCGTGCAGACATTTGGTTCTGTAACCATGTTTCAAGAAGTCAAAGACTATTTCTTAAACTGCAAAAAAAGTGGTTCTTATTCAGAGTTCTTGTCTTGTTTATAGTTCAAATAAAAACTCTTAAATCAGGAAGTATTTTCTAGACAAGTAAAAGAAATATTGACTGTTTCTCAATTCCAAGAACGCAGAGAACGGACTTGCGTTCTTGTGGAGACCGGTCTTGCCAGATGTCCTTTGGAAGAACAAACTCCTGATGGTCATGTGACCGTCACGCGTTTTAAATGGAAATTATTTCAAAATTACAGCATTCATACAACGATTTATTGTTTCGCCCCTCTTCAAAATATATACTTTGCATAAAAACATTATAAATATACTCTGCACAATATAAATAAAATACGAATTTCAGCAAACAAACAACCCTTAATATGTTTATTCCTTTATTAAGATGTTCATGTTAATGTTTACTTTCACCGTTTCATTTAGGGAAACTCCTGAGGTAAATAAGTGATATCTCTGAACTTTAATAATAAATCTAAATTAAATGCTGCGATTCCCACCTCCAGTCGCAATGACTTCTGGGACTTCCAGAGCGAGTTCGGTGCTCAAGTCTGCATCGTTGCGTCCCAGATATCAAGATCACATTCGGGAAGTTTCACGCTTCCTCTGTACTTGCGGTCTTGAGTATTGGAACTGAACTTAGGCAGCTGATGATGACGTTGCACGAGAACACGAGGACGCAAGACCCCTGAAGAACGCATATTGAGAAACAGCCATTGTTTTGTTTTCAGAAATACTGTCAAGTTAAGTAACAGTTTGTTGAGTTAAGGGAGCTTTTTCGAAAAACCAGCTAAATAATCTGCCATTGGGGTAAGCAAAATAATCTTGTTTTTCCTTTTGGCAGATTATTAAGCTTGTTTTCAGGAAAAAAAGAAACTTAGTTATGACATTCTTTCTGAAAAATATTAATAGTAATTCCTTACATTTATATAGTGCTTTTTTAGGATACTCACAGCGCTTTACACATTTACACATTTTTGTGGGTAATCTCCTCATCCACCACCAGTGTACAGCATCCACCTGGATGATGCAACGGCAGCCATATTGAACCAGACCACATACTAGCTGATTGGTGGAAAGGAGACAGAGGGCTCTATTTTAACGATCTAGGCACAGAGTCTGAAGCGCAGGGCGCAAAAGCATCAAGAGCGTGTCACAATCCACTATTGTTATTTTAAGGACGGAAAAATACGCTCTGCGCTGCGGCGCATGGTCTAACAGGGTTGAGGTACAACTCTCATTCCCTTTAAAAATCAGGCCCCATTTACACTAGTGCGTTTTAGTTTTAAAACGGCGTTTTAGATCAAAAACGATCCGCGTCCACACTAGCGTTTCACCTAGCGTTTGTGAACATATCTCCGTCCACACTACGCCACCAAAAACGTATATCACATGACCATTCGCGCACTCTGGGCTTGCGCTATCTAGTATAAACAGGAATCATGCATCTCGCTCGGCATTTGGTTATTGTTAGTCAACAAACGCTGGTTGAACATTAAACGCGATGGCAAAGAAAGCAAGAGAGGTATTTTTGTGGACAGACGACGAGGTCGAGTTGTTACTAAACTTAACAAATGAATAACTGCACAATGGCGTCTAAAACAGACAATAGTGCAAACAACGCTCTCATTTCTGTGTCCATGTTGTTGTTTACAGTGAAGGCTGGTCTACTGTCTCCCAGTAGCGTTAAAGCCATGTGTTATAGTCATGTGATAGGGGCTTGACGAATAAGGGAAGGATAGGCAATGAGAAAACAGTTAAACAGCATCTGCAGCGCGAGGAAAAAGAACAAGCCTCCTCCAATCGGCCTTTACTTTAACTTTCTCTCTTTTGTGGATAAGGAAACAACTGAGTTATATCCAAATACACATGCTATCCCTCATATAGTCCAAAACTTGACAGGTGGACAAATATAAGCTTGTTTTTAATAAAGCAAATATAAATGTGCATATAATAAATTATTCAAATATTAACATTATACAAAAGCAAATTGTCGTAATTAAACTAAAAAAAGCCCCCCGAGATGAAGGCATGAAGGGAGTGGTTTTTATATTTATGTAGAAATTAATAATAGTTTTGTAATAGTTTAATCCTTTAATTCTTTTTCATTTGTAAAGATATTGGTGTATTGCTGTACATCCTGCGTGTTTTAAGCAATGTGTAAGCGAGGCACATAACTAACCCACTCTGCACTGGATTTTAGACCTGCTCTCAGCTGGTCTATTGAACAGTCTATTTTAGCTTCTCAAAATAGCAACTTTTTTAACAAATAGCTCTTTTCTATAGATCAAAACACCCAGGACTTGATGAAGGACATCCCAGGATTTTTAACGAACACAGATTAATGTCTCATCCGAAAGACGGCGCTCACTGAGCAGGATAGAGTACCTGTCAATATACTGGGACGTTAGAACCCACATAGAGCGCAGGTTAAGCGCCCCCTGCTGGCCTCACTAACACCACTTCCAGCAGCAACCTAGCTTTCCCATGTGGTCTCTCATCCAGGTACTGACCGGGCACAGCCTTGCTTAGCTTCAATGAGTGAATATGTGAGTTGCAGAGAGCCAGAATACAATATATATATATATATATATATATATATATATATATATATATATATATATATATATATATATATATATATATATATATATATATATATATATATAATATGTATAAATAATATGTATAAATACAATATATATCTTCTTAATAAAAAAGGATAGTTCACTCCAAAATATAAATTTATTTTACTCA
>NC_141037.1:53725000-53730000 GCF_052040795.2 Danio rerio | reverse complement strand
TATCTATCTATCTATCTATCTATCTATCTATCTATCTATCTATCTATCTATCTATCTATCTATCTATCTATCTATCTATCTATCTATCTATCTATCTATCTATCTGTGTGTTTGTCTATTTATCTGTCCATCCATCCATCCATCCATCCATCCATCCATCCATCCATCCATCCATCCATCCATCCATACATCCGTCTATCTATCTATCTATCTATCTATCTATCTATCTATCTATCTATCTATCTATCTATCTATCTATCTATCTATCTATCTTTTATTCATTCATTTTCTTGTCGGCTTAGTCCCTTTATTAATCCGGGGTTGCCACAGCAGAAAGAACTGTCCACTTTTACAGCTCGTTTTTATGCAGCGGATGCCCTTCCCATCTCTGGGAAACACACACAAACTACGGACAATTTAGCCTACCCAATTCACCTGTACCACATGTCTTTGGACTGTGGGGGAAACCGGAGCACCCGGAGGAAACCCACGAGAACGCATGCAAACAACCTAACTAACTAACTAACTTACTAACTAACTAACTAACTAACTAACTAACTAACTAACTAACTAACTAACTAACTAACTAACTAACTAACTAACTAACTAACTGTCTGTCTGTCTGTCTGTCTGTCTATCTGCTGCATAATAACAAATGCTGAATAAGTTTTTGGTTCATTCTGCTGTGGCGATCCCTGATTAATAAAGGGACTAAGCCGAAAAGAAAAGGAATGAATAAAAAGCTATACTTTTTCACTCAGACCATGCTTCAAAATCTGTATTTACCAGTTTTATCTTCATGTACGCACTTTCGAAACATGCTTAGTGTTGTCATAGAAGCTTTACTCGCCATGATGTGTTGTTTTTGGTATTTGGTTGAAGTTATTTCATAGGGTTGCATGAAACCCTGATGCTGCATGGAAGGAAGCCTTTTGGTTCATGTTTAAACAGAAGTCGCTGAGTTCCCGGGGCAATCAAAGGCTTGATAGTCGGAGGCATACGAGTGTTGAAAGTGCTGTCTCACCAGATTGGTCTCCTTGATCTAAGATCTCAAGGCGCGTAGAGCATCCCGGCATCCTCTAATGATAGGATAGGTGCAAGGAAGTAAGTGAGAATCAATTGGCTCTTGACTTTGCAAGCTTGTATCAATCAGACACTCACAGGGAAATCGATATGGAGTCAGATGGCACATGGGTGCAGTATTTATGTATTTTCATAATCAATGTATACCGGTGGTCCATCTGTTAAACACTATGGACATTGTTTCACCTTTACGCACCTCTCCTGTCAATGCATCAATGTTTTTCAATAAGGTAAATCCACAAAGTCCACTATGAATCCACATCTCTGCAATATAGACTTTTGGGATTGACATTAGATTTAACTTTAAAATGTGTGTATAGATGTGACATTTCATATACTGATTGCATCCTGACGGCAATCTGGGTGATTGAGGCATTGAGTTTATAAGGTTTTACATTCCATAAAGGAAATTTGATAAGGGTTAAAGTCCCAAAATATACAAAACAATGCAATGCACAACCTTATACACAACAAAACATATTATAACTATGCTGTCGCAGAATAAGAATACATAGCCCAATCATATAAGGAAATGTAACTGTTTTACGCATCACTTTTAGTCACTATGGTTCAAAACGTATTCCAAATGAAGTGAGACAGTCTTCTAGTAGTCATATTTTTAATCTAAATCTCTATAAAGTTGGGTAAAAACACTTTTGTATCAGGACCTACTTTCTTCCGCCATTCATTCACATCTGCAGCTGACATCAGAATAGCAGAAGCTGGTAGAGCAACCTTCACACACTTCTGACAGCTCGCTGAACTGAGCTCTCATGCATGCGTGTTTACATCTCAAAGGTAAAACACATCAGAAGAAGTGTTTATATTTGATTACCTCATGCTGATTATGTTGGCTTGAGAAAGCCAACATACTGTTATACTACTCTGTCCTTGAAAACAAACGTATCTGAGAAAGCCAACATACTGTTATACTACTCTGACCTTGAAAACAAACGTATCTCCTCCTAGGCCGTTCATGCCACAATGCCCAAATGTGGTCAAAATGTGCCTTCTGCATTCAAGATTGTTGCTATATCTCCTCATGCCTGTAAGACTTATAATTTTTTTTTATAAAAAAATTTTAAATATTAAATTTTTATAATCTGGGCATATGAAAAAATTATACAAGCCCCAAATTTGGCCAAAAACTGTATTAAGATGCGGTAGATTTTGTTGCTATATCTTTAAGGTTTATCAGACTTATAGTTTTCCAATGAATAATTTTTAAGCATTATGTTTGTCAAAATATGGCAAGCCATTTTTGACTTAAACTCCATATTTTTTACTGATATGATATGATATATTTTGCATGTATCACCTTTCACATTTATTAAGCATTGTATTTTCAAAAAAATATAGCAAGCCATTTTTACATAATGTTCATTCCCTTAGTCCCTTTATTAATCAGGGGTCGCCACAACTGAATGAACTGCCAAATTATCCAGCATTTGTTTTACACAGCGAATTCTCTTCCAGCCACAACCCAACACCAGGAATACATAATGTTCAAGTCCAGTTTTTGACACTCATAAAGACTGTCATAGAAACATCGGGGTTGATTTAGATCACTCATATTGCCAAGAAGCTTTGATGTATCATTACCAACCTGTCAAATGTCCCCATAGTAATAAAACAGTATAACCTAGCAACCATTTAAAAATAGCAGTAGGGACCTGGGCATTGGCTTGTTTGACTCATGCCAGCAAATGGGACTTCCTGTGTACTATGCATGGTAACAATGATAATGGAAGCCAAGTGCTAATAACGATTAGCTAAATGCTATGAATGATTATCTAAATGCAATAACATATGCTAGAAATGCCTACTAAGTATTAGCATTTGATCAAACATGTACACAAGCACTGCCATTTAGCAACTGCTTAGCAACCACCTAACAATGCCATAAACGTTTGACTTTCTCAAGCCAACATTAAAGTTTATCAATGAACTTTAGGTTCTAGTTTTAATGTTGATGTTGTTTACTCTTGTGAAGCACTTTGAGTTGCGTTGTATGTATGCAGTATGCTATGTAATAATAATAATAATAATAATAATAATAATAATTATTATTATTATAACAATAATAATAATAATAAAACATTATTATTATTATTATTATTATTATTATTATTATTATTATTATTATTATTATTATTGTCAAAAAATGGCTATTTTGTACAAATGCAAATAATTAAATTAATTTGAAAACAAATAATTCCATAGGACATAGGAGACGTGGCCTCCAAATCCTTCCCCTAATCCCATCTGGTATTTGGGGATTAGAAAGTGGCATAAAAAATGCTCATAAATTCAAACAAAGTAGCCACTAAATCAAAAAAATAAATAAAAAATACATATTGCCATGATTTAGTGTTGACAAATGATTAAATTCATTTTGCATCAATTTCGAATGCAGTTTTATAATGAACTAATTAAATTAACGTGCTCATCATTTTGCAGCTAAAAATAAATGAAAGAGGCATGTTTTCAGTAGTAGTACTAATAAACTGAATGTGTTTTAAATACACAATAAACAAGTTTACTTTTTTTCATTATTTAATCAAATTTGCTTTAATATAATTCATTTTAACTGACTGAATATTGCTTGTTCTTACTTAACCGAATAAACTGAATTGTTTTCACAATTGACAAACTGATGCCCATTATTAAGCAATTTGATTAAATGTATTTACAATATAATTATTTTAAAAACTACATTTATTTCGTTAGTGTTTCTGTTACAAACTGGTTTCATTTATATAGTTGAAGTCAGAATTATTAGCCCCCCTGTTTATTTTTTTACCCCATTTTCTGTTTATCGGAGAGAAGATTATTTCAGTACATTTCTAAACATAATCGTTTTAATAATTCATTTCTAATAACTGATTTATTTTATCTTTGCCATGACGACAGTACACAATTTTTTCAAGATACTTCTATACAGCTTAAAGTGACATTTAGCTAGGTTAATTAAGTTAACTAGGCAGGTTAGAGTAACTAGGCAAGTTATTGTATAACGATGGCTTGTTCTGTAGACTATCGAGAAAAAAGGTGCTAATAATATTGACCGTAAAATGGTTCATAAAAATTTAAAAACTGCTTTTATTTCAGCCAAAGTCAAACAAATAAGACTTTCTCCAGAAGAAAAAAATACTATCAGACACACTGAAAATATTTTAAAAAGCAAAAAAATAAATAAATAAAAATTCAAAAGCGGGTTAATAATTCAGACTCGAAAAACAGTTCATGTGAAGCTATAACATTTCATGAAAACTGTGCTATACAAATGGATTTTAATTTAATCTTAAAATTAGCACAGATTTATTTCTTGCATGAAGGCCTAAAGAAAGACAGCTTGTAAATGTTCTACAGTGAAATTTGTAATAACTGTGAGTAAAACACAAAATGAGAAAAAGGACTAAAAAGAAACAGGATTTCATTTTGAAATGTTAGTAAATTGCTGTCAAGGGGTTTGATGAATAATCCTTCAAATATATTCAGATATCTGCCAAAAAAAATCCCCGGCTTATCGTAACAACACTGACAAGTGCTGACACTGACATGAAATTGATCCTAAAGTCTGAAGTATGCAGAGGAGTATTTGAGCGTCAAGGACATTGTAGGCATATTGGGGAATATTGTATCACTTCATTTTAATTACAAATAAGTTTTCCCATGCACCACCACCAGCACAGGAAAACAAAAAGTCTTGCATGTGTACAGATGAAGAGTCATGACCTTAAAATAATTGAAGCCCTTAACAAAACTTGTACCTGACTGCAGTGCTTTGCTTCACTTAAACCTAAGTGCAATTTGACCTCAACAGTGGAAAATAATCGCTAAGACCCCTATTTTCACTCATGAAATTTCACACACAGTTCTTGTGAACACTCTAGAAGAGTGTGAATAGATTCCCT
>NC_141037.1:53720000-53722500 GCF_052040795.2 Danio rerio | reverse complement strand
GAAGGTCTGAAATAGGTTTTTCGTACATTTCTTTGTTTCCCAAATCAAGTTAAATTAAATCTAAATTAAAGGTAAAAAAACGCATCACCTCAGTCAGGTTTGAAGTCACCCATAGATTGGAACTCTGTATTTTTATGTTCAAAATATAGTTTGAAGTTCTTTGAATAATAATAATAATAATAATAATAATAATAATAATGATAAATTAAAATAATATTAATGATGTAAATTTCAAATGCTGCTGCTGAGTAAACTTTCGTCACTGTCTCACAGCAGCTGAAGCCTCTGCTCCTCTATATTGCCAGATCTAGTCATTACAAAGGTTGATGGACTTGTTTTTAATTCTATATATTGGCAGCATTAAGAAAATTCATTTAGATGGTATTAAAGTGGGAAAAGCCCGACAGCTTAAAATAAATCATAGTTATAAATTTTGCTCTAATCATGAGTCTTTTGAATAATGTGATTTGGACATATTTGGCTTACATGGTATGGCATATTCAGATAGGGAAATTGGAAAAAGCTGACAATAGTTAACAATTTGTCTTTCAGTTCCGTTCTCTTTAGTTCATATATATATATATATATATATATATATATATATATATATATATATATATATATATATATATATATATATATATATATATATATATATATATATATATATATATATATATACATATATATATATATATATAAATATATATATATATATATATATATATATATATTTTTTTTTTTTTAACCTGGAAAAATGTCTGCCATTAAACATATTTCTGCTCTTTATTATACAACTTACATACAGAACAAATTGAATTCAGAATTATTAGCACCCCTGTTTATTTTTTTCCTCAATTTTGGTTTAACAGAGATATGTTTTTAACACATTTCTAAACATAGTAGTTTTAGTAAATCATTTTTAATAACTGATTTATTAAATCTTAAATCTCAACTATATATAAAGTTAGATTTTTTCTTCTTTTTAAAAAAAAAAAAAATTCCAAAATGATGACAGTGCAAGGAAATTTTCACAGTATGTCTGATAATATTTTTTTTTCTTCTGGAGAAATTCTTATGTTTTATTTCGGCTAGAATAAAAGCAGTTATTAATTTTTAAAACACCATTTTAAGGACAAAATTATTAGCCATTAAAAGCTATTTTTTTTCTAATTAATTTCCTAATTACCCTAACCTGCCTAATTAACCTAATTAACCTAGTTAAACTTTTAAATGTCACTTTAAGCTGTATAAAAGTGTTGAAAAATGTATAATCAAATTTTATTTACTGTCATCATGACAAAGATAAAATAAATCAGTTATTAGAAATGAGTTATTAAAACTATTATGTTTAGAAATGTGTTGAAAAAAATCTTCTCTTCATTAAACAGAAATTGGGGGAAAAATAAACAGAGGATCTAATAATTCAGGGGGCTAATAATTCTGACTTTAACTGTATATATATATATATATATATATATATATATATATATATATATATATATATATATATATATATATATATATATATACAGTACTTGTGTCTATATATGTATTATACCTTTATATTTTATGTTATAACATAAACACGCCACATTATGAGATTTTGGTTTTGCTCATGGTGCCCATATCATCTGTCCATTTACTTTCATGTCTTTTTATTTATTTATTTTTTTCTGTCGCAGATACATAATTATACATTTCCATCCATTCGCTTGCCGCTTGTCAAGTTTTCCATTAATGAGGAATGATATTCTTAAATCTGGCCTTGTTAAAATCGTCCGCCGATGGTTACTGTTGCTAGCAGAATGTTATTATTGCTAGGGAGAAAAAAAAAAAAAAAAAACTCATCCAGCCTCCGCTGCAGTTTGCTAATTATAATTCTAGTTTATGAGTCCTCTAAAAGAGCACGCATAATTATTAAAACTTGCCTAAAAGCCCTGCATGCCAAATGGAGGTACGTATGAAACATAACACATGCACATAATCACCTTTATCCTTATGTAAGAGCACTGTATTAGTCAGTGAGGTCATTTACGTGGAGTGATACTTGATTGCACTTTGCATCGCAATGAAAAGTGTGCGCTGATACCTACTCATGATGCAGCAACATTGCACTAGAGGCTGTAAAATCACCTTGCCGCATCAAACGGCGTGTTCTTCCGAACACATGTACACATTCCCTCTGAAATCGCTGCTTAATAAAGTCACAGCACAGCGAGCACCAAACTGCACTGCATATGCAGTCTTTTCCTATTAGGTTTTGCCCATGCAACACACGCACGAAGCAATTTCTCCAAAAACTCGCGGGTTTGAGGAAATGCATGCATCATTTATAACTGGAGGATTAGGGAATGTGGGTATATGCGTCAGCCATTGAGAACGAGAACAATGGCAAATCCAGCTTTAATTCTCCCAACACCAAAGAAACGGCAAAACCATTTCAAGTCATTAAAGATGCCTTGTAATAGTTCTTAAAATAACCAATGGTGAATAATAG
>NC_141037.1:53712500-53715000 GCF_052040795.2 Danio rerio | reverse complement strand
GATTCCTGGAGGGCTTCAGTTCTGCACAGTTTTGCTCCAATCCTTATCAAACACAGCTGATCCAGCTAATCAAGGTGACTACTGGAGATTGTTAAGCAGGTGAGAGTTGGAAGTGGTTGCAGATAAACCAGGAGTATCAAACTCAATCATGGAGGGTCGGCTGCAGATTTTAGCTCCAACCTGCCTCAACACACATGCATGGATGGTTCTAGAAAGTCTAGGAAGAGCTTGATTAGCTAGCCCAGGTGTGTTTGATTATGGTTGGAACTAAACTTTGCAGGACACCAGCCTTTAAGAACCGAGTGTGGACACCCCTGATCTAAACAGTCACAGTACTGAATCTGCACTCCTCAAAGTACAAAATGATATTCTTTTTTTTTTCTCCTGATGTAAAAAAAAAAAAAAAACAGTATTACTTGTGATGCTGGACCTTACCACTGCTTTTGATACTGTGGACCACCAAAATTTGATAAACAGGTAAATTCAGTGATCAAGGCTAGATTTTTCAGCTTCGCCTTCTTGCCAAAGTCAAGCCATTTCTGAGCCAGCGTGACCTAGAAAAAGCCATTCGTGCTTTTACCAGTTCTCGTCCAGACTATTGTACTGAATACTCAATGTACTCCATGTTGGAATTAATCAAACCCTACTCCATCGGTTGCAGTTAGTGCAAAATGCGGCGGCTTGCATGCTGACGAATAGTTACAAACTTGAGCACATTACAGCTGTTCTTTACTCTCTTCACTGGCTCCCTGTTAAGTTCAGAATTGATTTTAACCAGTTAATTCCGCGGACCCGGTACCAGGTCCATGATGTCATCGAATTTCGCTCTAAGATTTAAAGGGTTAGCAATGCACCAGACCCCCTTAGGTGGTTTCGTTTGAAAGTGTAGAATCTATATTTTATGCACATCTGCATCACTTTAGTTTTTATTCTACTGTACAAAAGTTATTTACACTTAAATACACAGAATTTTGGATACCCGAGCTGGGGATTGAACATTTTCATATTTTTCATATGGTTCATAAATTACACATGTACAAGTTATAGCTCAAATGAAAGCTCTTGCCGGTGCTCATATGGTTTTAGCATTCTTTTTATTGAATTTTATTCACATGTCGCATGAATCACGGTGTTTCCATGGTGCAGAAGTGAAAACTATACATTCATGATCAATAAGCAGCCCCAGATAGCACAGACAGCTGTCATCTTTTACCTTATGCTGTGCGCTTCACGGCCATTCTCCTCTGTTTTTGAGGTGATGTGCATAAGTAATCATTTTATATGTCTGATGTGGTCCAAACACAGTGATTTATGTTTGATCAAATAAAAGAATAGTGAAATATGAAAACAATGATCGATCCCTGTGGCTTGTATAGCACCTCTCATCATTTGGATACAATAACTTATTGCATAGATTATGGTAGAGACATTTTTCTTTTTTCCTATGATTACAGACATGTACAGGAACCACCATTAATTACAGCACGCTAGACCACACAGAACCTAAAAGGTACACTTTCAAATTTGAGTTTCTAAAAAAAAAAAAAATACAAAAAGCGCCTCTTTAATTTTATTATAAAACAGACAAAAATACAGTTACTTTAAACACTTTCAATAGTGTTTTATGAAAATTCAAAAGGTTTTCTTTACAACGATACCAAATTTTTGCATTTACACCTCTGCGTGTGGGTTTGGGAAGCTTTTAAATTTGGGTAGGCAAAATCCAGGCGCAAATCCCAAATATCACTAGCGTTTAAGAGGTTAAAAGACTTTTGTTTGCTTTTAATGCAGTTGATGGTTTTGCACCTTCTTATTTATGTGAGATTTTAAAGGTTCATAAACCGAACAGGGCCCTACAGTCAGCAGGTCAGTTGTTGCTGGAGGTCCCCAGATCCAGGTACAAACAATGGGGTGATCATTTATTTTTAGTAGCAGGTCCAATAAAACACCCTGCCTGTAGAACTTCGCATTATTACAGATGTGGCACTGTTTAAAGCTAAACTGAAACTTATTTATTTAGACTTGCTTTTGATATTCGTTAGCACAAAGTTGCATTTTATGCGTTTTAATGTTTAATTTTAGTTTGTAAGTCTGTAAACTACTTTCGGCAGCCTCCTGGTTGTAATAAGGAGCTATATAAATAGTTCGATTGATTGATTGATTGATTGATTGATTGATTGATTGATTGATTGATTGATTGATTGATTGATTGATTGATTGATTGATTGATTGAGTGAAATTCAGCTGTCTGTTTATGAAGGAGACAAACAAAAAAAGCGCACCCACACTGAAACATGCTTTTTCAGTTGGAAATATGTCAACACCAGAAAGAAGACTGCACTTCTCGAGTGGGATATAGGAAATAATGGCTCACTAAAAGCAACTTGTAGTGTGTTCTGGGTTACAACTAGAAATGAGAAAGTTACATTTCCAAACACGAAGCAAGTTCAGTAGCTTGGCAGATGATGCAAGACTGACTTATTGAAGTTCAGCCTTCGAG
>NC_141037.1:53662500-53710000 GCF_052040795.2 Danio rerio | reverse complement strand
CTGTTTTTAATTTGAGTTTATGCATAAAACCTCAGTGTAGAGAAATGTATAAACCAACACTGAACACAGAATACTTACAAAATTATTTTATAAATATAAAAAAAATATATATATATATTTATGAAATTAGGCATGGGACAATAACCACTTTTAAGGTTTACCACGGTTTGGAAAAGTCCAGGTTTTAAAAACGCAAACATTTTCTGTTATGCTATTCCTGTAACATATTTGAATTTTTTAAATTTGTTTTTACCACTATTTAAATTTAGTTTTAAAGGGCAACATCACTAGCAGAAAAAGTATCTTCGTCAAAAGCTACTGGTTAGCCTAAGGGCTCTATTTCGACAATCCCTGGGCATTAAGGGTGTGCCAGAATCCACTTTTTCTATTTTAAGGACGGAAAAATCTGCTTTGCCCCATGGCACATGGTCTAACAGGGTTGAGCTTATTCTCTTAATGAGTTGTAGGTGTGTTTTGATAATAAACCAATAAGAGTCTCATCTCCCGTTCCCTTTAAAGCTGCGGTCACATTAGAGTTTGTATTTGCAAAATTCTGTCATGCGCTGCAGCCAAAAGGGGCGGGCTTAAGCAGGCTTATTAGACATTTAAAAAAGTAAGCGATTGCTCCATGTTTTAAATTTCTGTCCAGAGAGGTCATGTTTTGATCCTCAATTGATCTCACGCAGTCAAATGATGTGATTTCGCAGGTCAGAGTTCACCAAGCTTGAACTTTGCACAGCAGCAACCTGAGAAAACTTATCGCATGACCCTTCATTTCTGGTCTGATGCATTCACATGCGTATGAATGGAAGTCTATGGAAGAAAAAGCCCACTGTGACCACAGCTTAAAAGTCAGTTGCGCCGGAATGGGAGATGAGACTCTGATTGGTTTGTTCTCAGAACACACCCAGAACTCATTAAGAGAATAAGCTCAACCCTGTTAGACCATGCACCACAGCGCAAAGTGGACTATTCCATCCTTAAAATGGCAAAAGTGGATTCTGACATGCCCTTAATGCTTTTGCGCCCTGCGCTTTGGACTTTTCACATAGATTGTCAAAAAATTTAGTTTAAAATGAAATGCTTTTTTAGCTTTTTGTAACATTTTACTGTAATATTGTGAATGGTAAATATAATTCATAATTGTCACAATGGTTGGTTCACTCACTCACAAATACTCAAATCAGAGGAAGAAAGGTACATGAAACACAGCACATGACATAAATACACAATGCCAGCATCTAGAACACATCACAGACAAACCAGACTCATGACATATATGATTCTTTCAAAATTTTTAAAAGTTTCACACCACATTTTGGTTATTTTAATTGATTGACTCTCTTGTCTGGGATTATTTTGACAATCAATTTTTAATATTATAGAATTATCCATCATTTAATTAGCACATGAATACACTGACTCAGTCAACTAATTTGTATGCTTAAATAATGTAGTGATATCCTATTTTAAGGTCACAAGTGAGAAGTTTTGTTGGAACAAATTGATTAAACACATAGTTAGACAGCAGTTATCTAGATCTTAGAAAAGAGACATGCTTTAAATCCTTTCTATCCGACACACTTGTTTAGGGAGTATCTTTCTTGGCAACTTCTGAGTCAGCTCAAGCCCCATATGAGAGAAAAGAGCAAAAGTGAGATGTGAAGAGACAGAAAGATAAAGAATTAGTGCTGACTTAAGGCGAATCTGCAGGAAAACGACATCCACCACAGGATATCAACTGCCAGTGCAATTCTAATCCAGAAGAGATACGAGTAAGACTTTGAATGGGAATGGAACAAGCTGTTATTTCATATCTGTTTGGCTTCGGTTATTGCTGAGATGCGTGTGAAAGTAATTGATTTGTATGCTTGGAGTGGGCCAAGTGGTTGCTTTTAGAGTACAGCATTACAGCCAAGTTCAGGATGTAGTGCACATGACGCCAAAGGATTACGCACTGATTTGCCTTGCTTCTTAGCTTGCGTTTTTTTTTTTTTTTTTTTTTTACCCCCCTTGAGTCACAGTTGGAATTTTCTTATTGTCTTGACAGGCATAGAAGAACTTCAGCTTTAAGTCACGTTGGCACGTCTTGTGTTTATTTTAGTTTGTGTCCATGATCATCTATGGATGGATGCATATATGTAGTTACATAATTTATCCTGCAGAATTTGTTCACACAAACACAAAATGTCTGTCAAAATTGATTCACCACTATAACATTCCAAACCCCCAACACGACAAGCGTCAGTTCAATGACTTTAAAATGCCATACTAAATAAATACAAATGGTTTCCTTGAAGAACTGAGATTACCATCATATGCTTTTTGGAAATACGTGCTTCAGCTTACATTGTTGTAAAACCCAACCAATAGTGTTTTCAACACCAAACCTAAGAGAAATGAGTACTCTGACCACATAGTTTAACCTACTGCCCCATCATACCCACACAAATGTACTTAAACGTACAACTGACCGCAGTTTCATGCACACAGCACCCTCTAGTGTATGTTTTCATTTGAAACTGACATAGAAAATGTACCTTTAAAAATGTAAATAAAATAGGCAGAGACCAACACATGATCATTGTGAATACGTATTCCTGTCTACATTTCTGGAGAGCACTAATTATGTAGCCAGAGGTACGTCTGGCTGCATTTCATCTTTAAAATGAACGCTATGGGGCAAAGGTGATGTCAGATTAACTGATTTCTGATTTCAGTAACTGATTTCATTCCCTTCTCTATGATGACAGTACATGCTATTTTACTTTATATTTTTCAAGGTAATAGTATTCAGCTTAAAGCGCAATTTAAAGGCTTAAGTGGGTAAATTAGGTTAACTAGGCAAGCTAGGGTTATTAGGCAAGCCATTGTACAATTATTTGTTGTGCACCCAATCAAGAAAAAAAAAAAAAAAAAAGCTTGAAGGTGCAGTAGGTGAATGTCTTCAGAAACTTTTTTTGTTGTGCTGGTTGAAAGTCTCTTCACAGTCCAATAGTAATGATTAAAGTAAATGATCTAAATTTGTTTGTATGCATTTTTATATTCTGGGTAAAGCATAAAACTAAAAAATGTTCATCCAATTAAATATTGTCGGGCCAACATCTCACATATTTCCAATAAATAGCCCTGGAAAATGTAGATTTGGACTTCTGCGCATCTCTGTTCACGCAGATCCGCCATTAGCGTATGTAGGACTGCATGCATGCCACGTGCTCACGACGTGCACATGAGACAGTCCCAATAAAATCAAATGTGAAATTGAAACTTTTTAAAATCCTGAATCAATATTGGAGTTACTTTTGTACGCTGGAGGAAAAACGACACCATGGCTGAAGTTTTTCTGTTATGCTGTGTTCACACCAGACGTGGAGGGCACGTCAAGCATGAGTGATTTACATGTTAAGTCAATGCAAATGCGCGAATAGACATCTTGTGTGTCTATTGTGTATGTCTATCGAGTGGCGCGGCGTGAATGACGCGAATTGCGCAAATGACCTGGCGCGAATTGAGCGTTTTGCACGTTTGACGTGCTTAGCGGGTTTCGGGTAAATCCCTCTAGTTCAAAAATTTGAACTCAAGCGGACATTCGCGCCAAGTTAACTAATCAGGAGCTTACTCTTGTGAGAGCATGATTGTGACGTACGCCTGTTGTTGGTTTCCAGGGGGAAGTTCTCCAGCCGACACCGACAACAGTGAATCAAATTGGGCTTGGCTCAGTCAGAAGCACCGCTGAAAGCCTCCATCATCCAGGTTCAGTTTCTGGAGGTGTTTATGAGCTCATAGAGATGGATGCACCTCTGAAAGGATCTAGTAGACTCAGACACGACCCTAAACATATCAACGCTGTTTTTCAGCCTTTATTAAGCTCACAAACACTGTTATTTTCTCAAATATATCTATGTTAGCCAATTTGCAACAAAGCCACCAAGCAGACAGAAGCCCTGCCCATCACGCGAATCGCATCTGTTCTGTAGTGAATTTGACGTGCAAATGAAGCGAGTAAACTCAAACGTTCACGCGACTATTTACGCGCGAATAGCATGATTTATCTGCAGGTTCCGCATCTGGTGTGAACACAGCATTAGACAGGTGATGTTCTGTTTTAAAACTATTTTAGTCCTCCAAAGCTGATGTAGATTGTGTGCACAAAAGTGTTGATCAGCCACTGAAATCTTCCGGCCAAAGATTGATGTGACTATTTTCCATTTCATAAGGTCCTTTTACAGCATCGATAATGTAGATTTTTATTTAGTTTAACAACAAAACATCAGGTCGACGCAGTGGCGCAGGAGGTAGTGCTGTCGCCTCACAGCAAGAAGGTCGCTGGTTCGATCCTCGGCTCAGTGGGTGTTTCTGTGAGGAGTTTGCATGTTCTTCCTGTGCTCGCGTGGGTTTCCTCCGCATGCTCCGGTTTCCCCCACAATCCAAAGACATGTGTTACAGGTGAACTGGGTTGGCTAAATTGTCTGTAGTGTGTGAATGTGTGTGTGGATGTCTCCCAGAGATAGGTTGCGGCTGGAAGGGCATCCGCTGCGTAAAAATGTGCTGGATAAGTTGGCGGTTCATTCCGCTGTGGTGACCCCGGATTAATAAAGGGAATAAAGCCTGGTTTATACTTCTGCGTCAAGTGACCGGCGTAACCCACGGCGCATGCAACGCACATAGCTGTGCATTTATACTTCTGCTTTGTCTCTGTTGGTCTGCATTAACACTTCCGAAACGCTAGTTGGCAGTGAGGTGTAAATGTTCCTCTGTGTCGAGTTTCTTCGCTGCTGTTTTGTTTACCTGAACACTTCCGGGATGTACAAGTGACTCAAACTCGCTCATTTTGAGGCAGGAACCAGCGGACATGCAGCAACTTTAACTATGAGGTAAACACGAAACAAAACTTTCCATCCGGAGCTCCTTCACGGGACTCCACACTTGTAAACAATCGCTCCATCAGGCTCGCACCATTCACGCGGCTCTCTGTCCCGCCCAGACTCATAAGCGTTACCAAGCCGACCAACCAAATCAGGATTAAGCCGACAAGAAAATAAATTAACAAAGCATCAGTAAACGGTGCTATTCTTCCTGCTTTACTGAGGTGAAGTTGCTTTTATATTCACATTAGTTTACTTTTGAACATTGACAGCCCTATATTGTTTACCAAGCTACTCTAGCTACTCCAGCTAACCACTAACTACATTTCTGACTGACACTGCATGAACTAGTAAGTTGTCTGCTGTCATGTTGCGGTGCGCGTGTTCATGCTTTCAGGAAGTGTGGCTTTGAAACACAGTCCCTCCCCTGCCGTCCAAAGATAATATGCTAACTGGTTAGCATTTTGGCAGATCACCTACTGCACCTTTTAATATTGTTTATATATTTATACAGTTGAAGTCAGAATTATTACTGTTTTATTTTTTCCCCCAACTTCTGTTTAACGGAGAGCAGATTTTTTCAGCACATTTCTAAACACAATACTTTTAATAACTAATTTCTAATAACTGATTTATTTTATTATTGTCATGATGACAGTAAATAATATTTCACTAGATCTTTTTCAAGACACTTCTATACAGCTTAAAATGACATTATAAGGCTTAACTATTAGCCCATTTAAGCATTTTTTTCCGTCTGTCTACAGACTGTCTACATCATTATACACTAACTTGCCTAATTACCCTGACTAGGTTAGTCAGGGTAACTAGGCAAGTCAGGGTAATTAGGCAAGTTATTGTATAACGATGTAGACAGTCTGTAGACAGACGGGAAAAAAAAATGCTTAAATTGGCCAATAATTATGTGCTTAAAATGACTTAAAGAAAATTAAAACTGCTTTTATTTTAGCCAAAATAAAACAAATAAGACTTTCTTCAGAAGAAAAAATAATATCAGACATACTGTGAAAATGTCTATTTATTCAAATCACATGTTATATTTAAAAAAGGAAAAAAAAAATCAAAGGGGGGCTAATAATTCTGACATCAACTGTATTTAAATTAACGATTATGGCCATTTTTTCAATTTACTTTTTAATTACAATTTATAATGTTAAAGTGTCAATAACCTACCTTTTTATAGCAGCATTTCACATAGTACTATTCGAATAACTATTCTACATAATGTCCTGCCTGCTTTTTTTCCAGTCACACTGACATTGACCTGAGGGTGAATAAATGATGCCAGAGTTTATATTTCCTGACAGTTCTGCACAGTCAAGGGGAGCACTAGACCCCCTTCCGCAAAGCTGACAGTGAATGAATCTGTCATTTGAGGAAAATCTGTAGGTTGGAGCTCAGAGAAATGTGGCATTAAAGAGCTAAGAGCTTGCGCTCTGATTAACTGTGGAGCGAGTGAGGTGTGTTTCGGAATGCTGTTGGTTTGACACACAGCTGTTAACCTTTACAAACTGCTGGCCTCTCTCCACGTCTCCACATTTAACATCATGTTGATTTGGACCCCTCGCTGTTCATTTGTATAATAAGCCTACGTGTAACCAGCAGAGACTGTAATCCTTGACTCTCGTTCATACTGTTTTTAGCTCATGTCAAACTCAGAATATAGCATAAGTGGACTGTAAAAGAAGGAAATGAATAGTTCACCCCCCAAATAAATAAATAAGAAGCAATTTGTCATTATTTACTCGCTCTCTTGACATTCCAAAGCATTCTTTCTTTCATGGAACACAAAAGGTTATCAAGCTGTCAAGCTCAAAAAGCACCTCGGATGTAGTTCACACTATTCACCAACAACATGAAACAATTGTAACCATTGTGTACGCTGCTGTAGGCTGAAAACCATTATGTCGAGTTTGATCCTTTAAATATATGTGTTTAAGTGCTGTACAAAACCAACCTGGGCATTTCCCTCAAGCGCTGTTCTATAATTTTCAATACTATTGATAATAGTAATATTAACAATTGTTTTAATAAAAGTAATATGTTTCATAATGGACGACTACAGTGGCGCAGTAGTTAGTGCCTCACAGCAAGAAGGTCGCTGTTTCGAGCCTCGGCTGGGTCAGTTGCCGTTTCTGTGTGGAGTTTGCATGTTCTCCCTGCGTTCGTGTGGGTGCTCCGGTTTCCCCCACAGTCCAAAGACATGCGGTACAGGTGAATTGGGTAGGCTAAATTGTCCGAATGAGTGTGTGGATGTGTCCCAGAAATTGTTTGCGACCAGAAGGGCATCCGCTGCATGAAACAAATGCTGGATAAGTTGGCGGTTCATTCCACTGTGGTGACCCCAGATTAATAAAGGGACTAAGCCGACAAGAAAATGAATGAATGTTTCATAGTCGTTCAATCACTAATAATACAGGGCTTGACATTAACATTCGCCAACCCTCCAAATGTCTGAAGATTTCAGCTGTGGTGGGTTCGACAGCCACTCCCACTAGCCACACTACTGGGTTGAATACCATTTTTAAACTAGCTTTCCTAAAAGTCGTGTGAAATGAAAACTAAATGCAATGTGTCATTACGAAACCACAACTGCCATGAGCAATCATTGCAATCTCATTGTTTGCTCATGCACACTATTAAGCAACATCACACACAACATATAGTTTTCAAGAGTTCACACTTAGCTGATGATTAATAATATATCTAGTTTGGCGTGCTGTCCCAGGAGTGAGCCCTGAGCTTATAAGATCCTCGAGCCCTGGGCTTTTTCCCGTTGCACAGCAAGAGGGGAGTTTGAGCTCAGGTAGATCTCGATGACTCCCCCTCTTGCTTGTTGTAGCTAAGTGTCGGATATGGATGCTGAAAGGTGTACTCAGAGTTTAGCTAATGTATTTTGATTAATTGTTTAGAGTGCTTGTTTTTGAACTGTGGGAGGAAACCGGAGGACCCGGGGAAAACCCACGTGACCACGGGGAGAACGAGCAAACTCCGCACAGAAATGCCGTCTGGTTTGGAAAGGAATTAAACCAGGAGCATTCTTGCTGTGAGGCAACAGCACTAATCACTGGCCACCGTGACGCCCGTTTGAAAGGAGGGAAAGTAGGGTTGGGTGGGAGGGTTTCTTCAAGACGAAGATATTGAGATGAGAAAAGTCTGGTTATTTATAGTGAGTTAAGGATCGTCTGATAGGATAATCAGTCATTAGCTAAAGTTGGAACAGCTGTGAACAATCATAGGCACGTGATCCTCTCAAAATTTGTTTATAAATAAACTTCACAAAGTGAAGTTATTATGCTGGGTTCACACCAAAATGCAGAGGACCATGCCAAGGAATTCACTAGTTTAGCCAGTTTAGTGCAATTTTCTCACCTGAGTTCAGTCGCTTTCACCATAGACATGATTGAACGGAATTACACACATTTGTGGCAAGCATGTCATGCATTCCGCATCATCTGCAGTGTGCGGTGATAAATGACCTCCATTTAGGCATTTGCGTTGACTTTGTTTCTCTGTGAATATCTAATTCTGCATTTGGTGTGGGCAGCAGCGAAAGCACAAAGCTGTTGTGACACATTTGTTTGTTTCAGCCTTATTCCAAAATGGATACAATTCATTTATTTCCTCAAATATCTACACACAATACCCCATAATGACAATGTGAAAAACGATTTTTTAAAATCTTTGCAAATTTACTTAAAATAAAAAAGCTGAAAAATTATATACAGAAGTATTCACAGCCTTTGCCGCGAAGCTCTAAATTGAGCTTGGATACATTGTTTCCACTGATCTTTCTTGAGATGTTTCAGCAGCTTAATTGGAGTTCACCTGTGGTAAATTTGGTTAATTGGACATGATTTGAAAAGGCATACACCTGTCTATATAAGGTCCCAGGGTTGACAGTGCATGTCAAAGCACAAACCAAGCATGAAGACAAAGGAATTGTCTGTAGACCTCCGAGACAGGATTGTCTCAAGGCACTAGGCTGGAAAAGGTTACAGAAAAGTTTCTGCTGCTCTGATTTTTATTATTTTTTTTGCATTTACATGCATTACTCTGCATGTGGATTTGGGAAGCTTTTAAATTTGGGTAGGCAAAATCCAGGCGGAAATCCCAAAATGGCACTGGAGTTTAAGAGGTTAGCAGCAAATAAATGCAAAATAATGCAGCAAATATTGCAGCAAATATTAAGACCAGACGCAGCAAATCAGTAATTTTAGGCTGGAAAAATCTGAAAAAGATCTAGCAAAAACCTGGAGGGACTGATTAGAAGTTAGTAGTATCTATTACCTGTAGTGATATTGTTATCTAACAGTAAACATTTGAAACGAATCCAAAAAAGTAAAAATAAAAATAAAAAATCATAAAAGTTGTCCTAAGACAACAACGGGTTTTGTTGATCCAATTTAAAGGTTGACTGCTGTATACCAGCTGGTTTATTATGCACAGTATATCAAAATTTGGATGGTCAGAGGTTTTTTTTTATATCTAGAAAGTAAATAGACTAGTGAAAATGCACCATTCACGCGGCTCTCGGCCCCGCCCAGACTCGTCGGCGCTATCAAGCTGACCAATCACAGAGCTTGCGCTACGCGTCGTTGCGACGTTTAGTTACATTTTTTGAGAGGTGCACATCAGCGATGCTGACGGCCACGGCGAAGGGGTATGCGTCAGCGCCGCAGTATACGCCTGCATTTGACGCAGAAGTATAAATCAGCCTTTAGTATCACTCATCTGTGAAGACCGCAGCGCACAAGAGCCAATCGCAACCGTTTTTGTTGAGGGTGTGACCAATCAAAGAGGTGTAAGAGAACTAGACAAGGATCAGAAAGTGAGCTGGATATTTATATTTGTTTATATTATTTGCTAAAATAATTGTGTTGCTTAAAGGTACAGTTTATATTTCTGACTCATTGTATTGAATGACAAAATTGTATTACAAATAGTATATAAATATAAATAAATTCATACATTTTAATACAAGAACTGCTGCTGTGACGAAAATATAAAACTGTGTATGAAAAGCACCGTCAATGCACCGTGATGCACCAAAATATCGAATTGAACTAAATCGATAGCATGATAATCATAACCGAACCGTGAGACTAGTGTTGGTTCACAGCTCTACTTTGTATGTTACAAAGAAAAAATGATATTGTAACTATGACTAGCCATAGTGGCTGGTGAGCAAAAAAGTTAATGTCAAGCGCTGTAAATACATGTATTGTTTAGTACACCATGACATGAATATGACTATTTCTTTTTTTTTTCATTCTTGGTGACTAATTCTTATTAAGACACAAAGTAATACACCATCAAATAATGCCTGTAGGCACTGAACACAGCAGGAGACCATCTTCAAATCACCCACTGCTACCACCCCGCAGAAACCAATAGCTCTTCCAGATTCAGAGAAGAGTTTCAGGCTAAAGAGAGGCTACTGTCTAAGCAAGATGAAACCTGGGGCTTATCACCTCAGCTCACACTGCGACACACCACACATACACGTGCTCAGCGGTGCGAAGTCGCCTGGTGAGAGCCCAAGCACTTCTGTTAGAGACAGGTCAACGGAATTCAATGCTGAGTGCCACTCCTAACTGTCCCGTGCTTTGATACCTCTTCTTATGGGGAGCTTATCTTCAGAGCGTCAGCAGTGGATGAAAGGTAGAGTGAATGAAGAAAAAAAAAATAAAGAGAGTTTCAAGGAGAAAGGCATCAAAGTTTCACAAAGTCGGAACTTCTCGGATTGGCGTTTGGAATTCAGAGCGGGTAGGCTAGCGCTGTACACTCGAGAGCACAGATTATTCCAGCGGAAATCTGGAAGTCCGAAAATTGGGACTATCGAGGAAGACTGATGACTTTGCATGCGACACAGACAACATCAAACACAAGAGGCGTCTGTTTATTCGCCACCACATTTGTCTACTAGAATCTCATTCTGATTTGGGATTTGGAGATGAGTTCCAAGACAAATTGCTTTTCTTTCTTTCTTTTTTCTTGAGTCAGTTTACAGGCTTCAGGTGGCTGTACTACTATATTGTTCTTTGGAAAAACAAGCAAAAGCACAATTTTAGGGCTTTCCTGCTTTCTATATTTATGTCTAACCCAGAGACGTTTTGAGTGGAATGATGAACTGCTCACACATATGTGATTGAGAAGAAGCATGATGCTATATATAGCAACTGTTGTCTTATTTCTCATAGCCAGGATTGTGTGCAAAATTGAACTGAGATTGCTTTTTTCCCCCCTTATTATTATTTCTACTTAAATTCATATTGAGGTAAATAGGATTTGTTCCAGTATTATAATCAAGGATTAAAATCAAATTGACAGAGCTTCAGAATGAAAAACAGTAATGAAACTAACAATACGTTTCACCACAACTTCTACCAGGTTTTGGGATTATCAGAATTATTAGCCCCCCTGTTTATTTTTTCCCCAATTTCTGTTAAAATGAGAAGTTTTTTTTTTCAACACATTTTTAATCATAATAGTTTTAATAACTCATTTCTAATAAGCAATTTATTTTATCTTTGTCATGAAGACAGTAAATAATATTTGACCAGATATTTTTCAAGACACTTCTATACAGCTTAAAGTGACATTTTAAGGAATAACTAGGTTAATTATGTTAACTAGGCAGGTTAGGGAAATTAGGCAAGTTATTGTATAATGATGGTTTGTCCTGTAGACTATTGGAAAAAAAAATAGCCTAAAGAGGCTAATAATATTGACCTTAAAATTGTGTTTATAGAATTTAAAAATGCTTTTATTTCTAGCCGAAATAAAACAAATAAGGCTGTCTTCAGAAGAAAAAATATTATCAGACATACTGTGAAAATTTCCTCCTCTGTTAAGCGTCATTTGGGAAATATTTAAAAAAGAAAAAAAAAAGAAAAAATCAAAGGGGGGCTAATAATTCTGACTTTAACTGAATTAACTGAAATATATATATATATATATATATATATATATATATATATATATATATATATATATGTTGGCCTACACCACCTTTGACTATTTATATATGATCATGTGATTAAATATGACATCTTTCTTTCGAACCGCATAATCATTGTCAATGGCGGTGCTTGCCAGTAATGGAAAAACTGACACCCACCCAGCATCAGTAGATGGTACTTTACCACAAAATTAACCATGCAGCAAAATAACAATATGTTACACTACCCTGTCATCGAGAACGTCTAGATTAACTGGGATACAGCAGCTCTACTGCTCTCTCTCCTTCTTTTATGCCATTTCTGTAACCTGATTTATGTTTTTGTTTTCAGTCAATACTGATTGGTCCTTTTCAAGGGCTAGATGGGACTTCTAGTTGCATCGGTTCCCTCAGATTGGTCACTAACTAAAAATTTCAGAAATTCAAATGACATGTTTCATGTGGTTTTCTTTAAAATCTTTGGCCGTAACGGACTGGAGTGGGACAATGGATTAGAGCAATGGTTCTCAAACTGTGGTACCTGTACCACTAGTGATACGTGGACTTCCTTCTTGTGGTGCACAGAGGAATCAAATATGTCATATGTACATGTCATGACATATAGCCTATATTCATGAGGTCCAAGCAGCAATTCCAGGTTTTTATGAATAGGCTAATATATGTTAATACTTAACATTTAAATACAGGAGTTTTTTTAAGAACAGTAGCCTACCATGTTTTACTTTTAAGAGCACATTTCAATTCGAACTATGACGTTTTGTTTAGTTTGTTTGTTTTACATATAAGCACAGCACATTGTTAATGTTCAAACTATTATTACTATTCAAACTACAAACTACTTTAATGTTTAAAATGGCTGATAATAAAAAATATTCTTAATAATAGGAATTAATCTGCCATGTTTTTTTTAACTACATAGAGCTTCTTTACTGGGCCTACCATGCTACTGTAATACAATACTGCTCATTAAGGTGAGACAGATTTTTTTCTGAGGTAATACTTGGTGAAAAAAGTTGAGATGCAGTGGATTAGAGGAGCCAATTTGTAGCATTTATTGATATGAATGTCTAAAAAGCCTTGTGGAAATCAGGAGCAAACATTAGTGACAGGCTTAATCCACAATCAGAAATCCAAAATACAGGCAAGCAGTAGCAACTACTATTACTACTACTTGGGGTTGGTGGCTTGGTGTCAGGGGTGAGGTGTTTGAATAACACATCTGAGAACCGTGTAAGTAACTGTACCAATCACCATGTTTCGGGCGACCGCTGCAATCAGATACTATACCAAAGTCGACGACCTGGGGGTAATACAGACTGTACCAAAAACAAAAAGTGAGGGGGTGAAATTATCCGAGTTTTCCTGGAAAAATAACAAAATGGGAGGGGGACAGGAGATGGGTCTGAAATACAGGAGAGTCCCGGGAAAAACGAGAATGTTGGCAGGTATGATACACACACGAATGAGCATTATGAAAACTAAAGCTTGTCATTTCTGTTATTTGGTATGATTGCATTCATATCAGAAGTGAACAGAGTTTGCACGAACCGTACCCCAGACCACCTCTTTCAGGCGGACTTGGTTACGGTTCACGGGTGACAGAAGACACATCTACACTAGCTAAACGTTCCATACTTTGATGTCAAACGAACCCGGGTACGGACCAAAAGTGCTAGTGTGAAAGTGTTAAATGTTACAGCAAGTAGATGACCTCAACTTTATATATATATATATATAATTTTTTAATAATTATTTTTTCACCTTAATTGTGATAGGACTAGCCTAATCTTACGAGAAAACGTAAGTATTTTACGTTTTGCCAGTTTAGTGGCTAATTCGTACAAATTCGTACAAGTTCAGTCGTACGAAATTGTACGATTTTAAAAAGGAGGTGTGGCACCTAACCCCACCCCTAACCCCAACAGTCATTGGGGGATGAGCAAATTGTACTAAATTGTACGAATTAGATCGTACAAATTCATACGAAATAGCCACTACATCAAAAAGTTACGAATTGCCGTGAGATTGTGTTGGATAGGACAGTGGAGATTTACAGACAGGAAAGTATGGGGAGTAGAGAAAAGGGTCGGCAAAGGATCTCGAGCCAGGAATCGAACTGGAATCAACATGAACATCTCAGTGCCATGTGTCGACGCACTAACCACAAGGCTATTGGTGCCGACAGCCCATGCAATATATTAAAAATAGGTTTAAACAAGTGATAGTTAGTGAATTGTCTTATTATCTAATAGGGCCAGTTCTGCTTCTTTGAATTTATTTCTATTAAGTGTTTTTAAAGGATGGCTGGATAGACTATGGATTGACTGATTAGATTGACAGACTTTTGGGCTTGGTTTAAAGAAGCCCATTTTAAAGCCATTGTTGTCAAGATTGTTTTAGTTTCAGTCCTTCTCCATTCACAAGCTGCCCTTGCATGACTGCAGATAGCTGCCTGAGGGTGTTACCAATATGAGAATAAGTGAACACACATGGTTTTTATGTGGCGTTGCTTGTTATGTGGGAGTCGTTTTAGGGCTTACTCGCAGCGCAAAGACTTGGCTCGAGTTCCCAACCATTTACATCAACTCAGTTCATCAGTTCTAGGTGATCCGGATCACTTTGAGCTGACACATCAGTACAGAGGCAAGCGAGTGTAACCGATCACACTGGATAACTCCCAGCTCAATGACATTAAGCTGACCTTCCTTGAAAGACCACAGACTTGGCTTTCACCCCAGAGCTTTAGCTCATTTTTCTTTTTCAAACGTTTGCCACTGGTCATTTAGTAAGTGTGGAAGTGTACAGGGCAATAGCAAAGAGACAGGACAGAATGCTGGGATGTCTTTCATACACTTGGCAACAACTTGTTCTGCTTTTTCCTCAACGTTAATTTACAGTGTGGATTTAGATGGCGCACAATCATGCCAATTTGCATGAAATCAGACTGATGCAGAAATGGGAATTGCATCTATGTGACAAAATGTTCTTTCTGGCATACATGACAAATTTATTAAAACAAAAGAAAGAAGGAAAGCTGTGGGAGGAAGATGCTAGCGTTAATTTTATCCTATCTGCTTTCCTTCCTCGATTTAGGGTTTCTTTTTTTGCAGTCGTTCCATTGGGATTTAGTGTCATGAATCATGGAATAAATAACAACCAACCAAAAAAGAAATAAATGTGCTTCTCTCTCCGACTGAAACTTAAATCCAAGTAGCGAAATTAGCTCTGTTCTGTGCCTGGCATGAAGAAATGACATGCCAGATCCTCAGGCTTTAAGACAGGATCAGTTTGCTTTTAAAATGTTGTATTAAGTTGTCAAGATTCGGGGACAGAAAATGCTTTAATGCATTTCATATGGGCCTGGAAAACAGCATAGTGTTTCTGCCTCGGAGGAAAACAGGGAGTGTAGATCATCAGAGCTAAGGACAGACTATATTTTTGATTGATTGATTTAGTGATGGGTGACACAGTGGCGCAGTAGGTAGAGCTGTCGCCTCACAGCAAGAAGGTTGCTGGTTTGAGCCTTGGCTGAGTCAGTTGGCATTTCTGTGTGGAATTTGCATGTTCTCCCTGCTTTTGCGTGGGTTTCCTCTGGGTGCTCCGGTTTCCCCGGACATGTGGTACAGGTGAATTGGGTAGGGTAAATTGTTCGTAGTGTATGTGTGTGGATGAGTTATATGGGTGTTTCCCAGAGATGGTTTGCAGCTGGAAGGGCATCTGCTGCGTAAAACATGTGCGGGATAAGTTGGCAATTTATTCCGCTGTGGCGACCCCAAATTAATAAAGGGCCTAAGCCGAAAAGAAAATTAATGAATTAATGATTTATTAATGGCTTTTCGGTGGTGCAGTGGGTAGCACGATCGCCTAACAGCAAGAAGGTCGCTGGTTTGAGCCTCCAATAATATCCAGCTGCAGGCCCGCAGAACCACACACGTTTTAGGCACACACAATCTAGGACACACAATCTAGGCAAACCATATATGGTTACGACGGATGTTAAAGTTATAACGTCTTTTTGGACATCATCATCGATATATTTTGATATATTTGATTAATAAATATTGTACACAATAAACAATAGTGTTTACTTTACTTTATTTCACAAATATTGCGATTGAGACGGCCGACTGGGGAGCCTTGTTTCCGATCGCCATTTAATATAATAGAGTGAACAGTTTTTAATCAGTCATTATAGCTGATCAGTCTTTATTACCTGACAATAATATGGCAGATACATGTTTGCTGGCCTTGCTGAATGATCTTATTTGGACAGGTTTAATTTATATAATGGATTAATTTATAATGAAGGAAATAATAGCAAGTTAATATAGGCAATAATACATTATATGTAATAAAAATATTTTTACATGTAACAAATGTATAACACTATATTAATATTTTACTATATATACTATATATATATATATATATATATATATATATATATATATATATATATGTATATGTATATATATATATATATATATATATATATATATATATATATATATATATATATATATATATATATATATATATATATATATATATAACAGCTTTAACAGTGACAGTTTAGTAAAAGATAGTAGTTTATATATAAACTTATAATTATAATCTGTTAAGATAATCAGTTTATAACTATATTGTTTAAATGGTTAACTATAGTAGGCTAATTTATTTTAAAGTGACATTATTGTTTGCTTTTTATATTTTACAATATTAAAATATTATGTATGATAATATTAAGAGCTGAGTATGATAATATTAAGAGCTTGAATTAGTTTATTACACTTAATCCAACAATTAGACGGTCTATTATGTTTTCTTTGTGTATATGGACACATGAATAAAGTCATAAGTGTCTTTAACCAATTATTTTTATTGACATAATTTAAATTCAGAAACTGCAGAGACTTTAAAATGATTGTTATGATATAATAATAAAATTGACTGAAATGGGAAACCATATTTGTGAAATTCAATAGGTGGCGATAATGCTAAAGAGTTAGTTACCATATATGGTTTGCCTAGATTGTGTGTCCTAGATTGTGTGTGCCTCAAATGTGTGTGGTTCTGCGGGCATGCAGCTGGATATATCTCTGAGCCCTGGCTAGGGGATTTGCAAGTTCTCCCCATGTTCGCGTGGGTTACCTCCGAGTGCTCCGGTTTCCGCCACAGTCCAAAAACATGTGGTATAGGTCAAGGGTTCCCAAACTTTTTAGCCTGCGACCATCAAAATAACCATGTCAGTGACTCGCAACCCCCATTTTTCAAGGTGGTTATATTGTAAATATACAAATGTTGCACACGCAACTATAGGCAAATATAAACATGAGCATATTGGCAACACAGAAATGCTAAAATATTATGTTTTTCATAGTCATTTATTAATTTATATAGTAAAATGAAAATTAAAGGCTGATGACTGATTTGTATTTGTATGTTGTTGTCGTTTGGTTAACGCAACTATTAACTATCTTTCTGTGGGTTATGAATAAAATATGGTAATTCTAATAGCTTAATAAAATTTATTTGAGCTTTGGAAATCCCTAAGCGACCCCTTGTCATTGACCCACGACCCCCCAGGGGGGTCCTGACCCCCTCTTTGAGAACCACTGGTATAGGTGAATTGAATAGGCTAAATTGGCCATAGTGTATGTGTGTGAATGCAAGTGTGTATTGGTGTTTCCCAGAGTTGGTTTGCAAGTGGAGAGGCATCCACTGTGTAAAAAAAGTGTTGGTGGTTCATTCTACTGTTGCGATCCCAGATTAATAAAGGGACTTAGACGAAAAGAAATTGAATGAATGAATAATTTAATTGATTATAGAATAAGGGTTGCAAGGGGCCAAACTGAATGTGCAATGGGGTGAAATAAATACAATTCAATGTTCTTTCTTAAGTTTTAGGCAGAGCCTAAAGTTATCATAAAGTGTAAGAAAAATGATTCATATGACTATCAAAACTTTAGCTATCTACCCTTAATTGGTGCAAAGAAATATTGTTGACCAGTGATGTCTAATATATGAATAGATCATTATTTTGAATTTCAAAGTTGATTCAGAAAAGAAAACTGGACTGAATAATTTGTTCATGAATTGGTCTTCACTGGCTGTCTTTCAACTCACCAATTCAGTGATCTAGTCAAAGAAAGAAACCCAAAAATGTTCACTCGGTTCTTCATATGAATTAATTATTTGGCTTCAAAAGATTTCTTTTAACCCCACTGGGTCAAATCGACCTCTCCTATTCAATTCATCTTCAACACATCTTTATTTCTTTAGCGCTTTTAAAATGTAGATCGTGTCAAAGCAGCTTCACATAGAAGATCATAGTGAATTGAAACGATGTCAGTTCAGTTTACCGTGTTGCAGTTCAGTTTAGTACAGTTCAGTGTGGTTTAATTTTCACTGCTGAGAGTCTAAACACTGAAGAGTAATCCATCGATGCGCAGCTCCACGAGTCCCTAACCATGCAAGCCAGTGGCGACAGCGGCGAGAAAAAAACTTCTCCAGTTGGTAAAAGTAAAGAATTAAAAAAACCTGGAGAGAAACCAGGATCAGGACCAATTCTCCTATGGCCAAACGTCTTGTGCAGAGCTGCAGTCTAGGCGCCTGAGGCTGGAGAGTGCTGGACGTCCATGGTGGAGAAGCTGCATGTGGAAGAGGATCCTATTTTGTTTCTGATATTATTTACTCATAACAAAACAGAGACCATTATATGAATTTGCTTCTGACATCACAAAAATATTTGAAGAATGTTTAAACGACTCTTTTTCAATATGACGACAGCAGAACTCTCATGTTTAAGTATAACCATAAAGCTCATTCAGTGCCATAAAATGATCAATCCTAGTTTCCTTTGAGGCCAGGAGCACCGTTAAGGGGGGGAAAGTTAGGAGGATTCTAAAGGCCCATGCATTTTGGGGCCCCCAGAGATATTGTTAGGGGCCCATGACAAGCCCCCACCCCCCGCTCCTAACCACTTATGTCTGCGACCCAACCCCAAACCCCACCCACCCCTTTCCCCAACTCACGTTCGCGACACCTAGACCCCCCCCAAAAAAAAAATTACACGAACCGACTATCCCCCCTTTCCCGCTCTTCACTTTCATCCATGTAAGGTTGTCAGAGGGTCCGTGGCAGCCAGCGGTGCCCCTGTATGAGGACTTTGTGGGAGGAAAAGTAATAATGCCTGATTATTCATTCATTATTTTATTTTCGGCTTAGTCCCTTTATTAATCCGGGGTCACCACAGTGGAATGAACCGCCAACTTATCCAGCACATTTTTTTCCGCAGTGGATGCCCTCCCAGCCGCAACCCATCTCTGGGAAAAAACCATACACACTTTTACACTACGGACAATTTAGCCTACCCAATTCACCCGTACCACATGTCTTTGTACTGTGGGGGAAACCGGAGCACCCGTAGGAAACCCACACGAATGCAGGAAGAACATGCAAACTCCACACAGAAACGCCAACTGACCTAGTCGAGGCTCAAACCAGCGACCTTCTTGCTGTGAGGCGACAGCACTACCAACTGCATCACCTGCCTGATTATTTAGAGTCAAATAGTATCAAACAACCACTTAATTTAAATCACAAAACGTTTGGATACTTTGTTCATGAATCGGACTGGATCTTAATTTCAGTTCATAATTTAGCAATGATTCAGAGATCTAGTGACTAATATTTCACTTTGCTTTTAGACAAAATAATGGTGTAACTCTTAAAGCCCTGTTAAATATCCTATCAAGTCAGTATTTTTATAATATTTCTATGATTTCAATGGAGATGAGGCGGTCTTTCTGAGATTTGACAGCCTTTGTATTCATTTTCTTTTATCATATATATAAAAAAAGACTGGTAACACTTTATGTTGATGGTCCATTTGGGTATTAGTAGACTGTCTGCTTAATATCTGCTGATACTGCTTCAACAGACATTTTGCAAGGAATCTTTGCAAGTACGTCAACTCACACTAACCCTAACCCCAACCTAACAGTCTACCTATAGTTTAATGAGAATTAGTTGTCATGTAATGTAACTTAAATTAAACAAACAAACCATCAAAACAAAACGTGACCAAAATATCTTCCTAAAAAAAAACAAACATTTTGTGTGTTCCACTAAAGAAAAAAGGTTAATAAAGGATTAAAATATTGCAGTAAACTATTACTTTAATAGCCAAGCCTGGTCAACCTGATTGGATTAAATGGCTTTGGTCTGGCTGATTGACCCAATGGATAGAGCCGATTCCATGGCAGTTTTTGGCAGGCTGTGAAGATGAGGAGTGCAGCTAATGAGTGAAGGAAACAGCTCTTCAGGGGTTGGCAGGCTGACAGCTTCTTTGATCTGCCCATTTGCACTCACTTGTGGTCGTTTGATGGCTCTCTCCTGCCCACTGAGCCAAAGCCAGGTACCCAAGGGTCCATCACAGGCTTCAAGTTAAGGAGTCTGCACCATCACTCATGAGTAAGCACCTCAGGACAGGATTAGGAGAGGTAGATCAAGAGGTCTCCACATGTTCGGCCCATTGGAGCTCCGCTATAGCTCACCGTAAATATGGGTCAAGACGTGGACGACAAAGGGTCCCCATTGGAGATGCGCTTGACTTGCCTTGAGTGGTGATGAAGCGGGCTGCGATTTATCCATCTCCCCCGGCTTTACTGCTTTAGTATTGAGCAGAGCTCAATCAGACTGCTGATGAATGTCAGCCGCCTGCTGGAGAAGCAATAAAAAAACAAACAAACGGATGGGAGAAGCTGAATTAATGGTGGCAGCGGAGCAGGGAGGCTACCTCGCGCTCTTACTCTGATTAAACAGAGACCATCACAGGGGAAGCGGCCATTAGAGATTGATTGTATTGACTTTATTGCTTTTGCTAGAAAAAAAGACGTGGTGGCAACCATTTTCCCCCAATCACGCTCTTTATGTGTGCGCCCTGGGCTGAGTATAGACACTTCTCAATTTGCCAGGCCATTCTGTCAGAAAGAATGAGCGAGGCCCCAAAGAACTTCCAGCCCTCTGTGTCGACAAGCACGGGTCCTTGGGCCAGGTCGTGAAAAAGCTTTCAAAGTGAAAAGCTTTATAAGAAGGCTTTTGTGGTGCTAAGGAGCAAACAAACACTTTCTGAACAGCAGGGGTAAAAAGGAGTCGTTTCTGGTTAGTAGCTATTGCAAAATAAAGAAAGGGATATATCTGTGGTCATCAAACTTAATTATAGCTTATTGCAAAACTTGATGACCTCTAAAGGTCCAACTATAACAATCCCCACAAACATCCTTACTGTAGTTAGGCATGGGCTGCTATTTGATTCTGACAGATAACCTTGGATAAATATATCACAGTTTCTAGGTATTGTGATTCCTAGAATTCTTTTCAAATGTCTGGGGTAAAAACCAGACTCTTTGAACACAATATATTTTATTTTAAGAAACATTTTAAATATTTTGAAACAGTAAACATGTCAACTAATTAAAATGAATCATTGACTAATGCCGTCTTCATTCGTTTCAAAAATATTTATTTACATGTTAAAATAGCATTTCTTTGGATATCTTTTCTGCTGGAAATACTGTTGTTCCAAAAAAAAAAAACAAAAAAAAAAAAAACATGCATATATGAACGATTTAAAAGAGACTGTTGGCGATTTCGAAGAGCCCCCTTTATGGGTTTTGGAAAATGAGTTTCCATGTATCCAGCTCAGGTTTCAATCTAAAAGTGCACCTTGTGGGCGAAGCAGTAGGTCGCTGGTTCGAGACTAGGCTCAGTTGGCATTTCTGTGTGGAGTTTGCATGTTCTCCCTGCATTCGCGTGGGTTGTCTCTGAGTGCTCCGGTTTCCCTTACAGTCCAAAGACATGCAGTACAGGTGAATTAGTTATGCTAAATTGTCCCTAGTGTGTGTGTGGATGTTTCCCAGAGATGAGTTGCGGCTGGAAGGGCATCCGCTGCGTAAAAACTTGCTGGATAAGTTGGCGGTTCATTCCCCAGTGGCGACCCTAGATTAATAAAGGGACTGAATGATTGAATGAAGTTATTATTATTATTTTTATCAGAAAAAGTCTGTATTTAAAAAAAAAAACATTTCTGATCATAAATGTAAGTAATAAAAAGTATATATTTTTTTATGTTGTCTCTACATTCCTTCCAATATTTTTAGTGGTCTATGAGTTTATAGTATTCATTCATTCAACCAATGGGAACGCACAGAGAATTAAAGGCTCTTGCTTTTGCACTCCTTTATTTTGGACACTGCGGGAACAGCTTCTCTCACATGGTGCACGTCAAAACTGAAAATTCTGTGCGACTGCCACAAGGGGACGTATTCCGACAGTAGTGTCCAAATATTGTGTGCAGTGAAATGGCGGCTTAATACGTAGGATTTTTGAATACTTATTAGTGCGACATATAGCAAGTGACATTTGCACTATGGTATCCAATGAAGTTATAGGAGAAAAGGAAGAGTCAGATTCAATCAATCAATCAACCAACCAACCAATCAATCAATCAATCAATAGAGAACTGCGTACTGCAGGACTCTTTCAAGTGTACATGCTTTTCCATTTTTGGCTCCCTATTAAGTGTCAGTTTTTAGCCCACTATTGTGTAGTATTTCAGATACGTGCATGCAGTATGACTACAGCTGCGATGATTATCAATCCAAGAACCAACAGAAGTGCTAAACACTTCAATTGCGGGGAAATGTCAAAACACCTTTTTTTTTTGTGGTTGGGGGCATGTTATCAAGGCATGTTTGGATCAGAATTAACGCTAAACATCTTTTATGTTTGCTGTGAGGTATAATTTCAGAACACAGGTTACTGCATGTACCAGAAATGGATGATATCAAACTCCAAATGAGTTGTCTTGGGTGTCTGTGTTTGACGCGTTTTGATAGTCATTCAGTCTGACATTATGACAACTGAGATCTTACAGCGTGACAAGGGATTCTTGTTAGTGCAGTCTGACAGGCTGCAATTGTTTAGGATTATTAAAAATCACACAGTGCGAGTCAGAGTTTAATTAAACGTAAACTTATATACAGGTAATTCATAGAGTTTTATTTAATTATTTTATGCTAATTACATGAGTTGAGATTCTACATGGAATAATTCTGATAGCTTGAGGACCACTGGTGTGTCCATACTCGATGTCAGTGTCATCAATGACAACAAAACACTCTCAATTATGGAATATACAGAAACAGCAAAACTATACATATACACTCACCGGCCACTTTATTAGGTACACCAGATTCATGTAGATGTTCTTATTCTAATAATTACATTTTTAAATTCTCAGACGATTTTGTCATCTTAGGGTTGTTGAATAAGGATAGAGATTTATCTGAATATTTTTCAGAGATTGGAAGATTTGCGAGTTGGTGCAAAGACAATCTTCTAGATTTGAATGTCAGTAAGACAAAAGAGATGCTGTTTGACCCTAGAGGAATTGGTGATCATGGGCCTGTGACCATCAAAACTCAAACCATCACACAGGTGTCGTCATATAAATATCTTGGTGTCTTATTCGATAATTCAGTAAAATGGCATATACATGTTGATAATCTCTGTAGTAAGCTTTAGCAACGACTGTATTTTTTACAACGTCTAAGAATTTATGGAGTGGATCAGAAACGTATGATCATGTTCTTTAAAGGGTTACGAAACACCAAAACACATTTTTTGAGCTGTTGACAGTCGTATATGTGTCCCACACTGCTAAAAACACTATTAGGACACCTATATTTCACTAAAAAGTGTAAATTGGTTGTTTTTGCGTTATTTCAAGCAAATTCGTACTTCTGGTTTGAAACAAAGTTTTGAAGCTGCGTCACGGTCATGACATAATAGCGTTGTATTCCAGCGTGCAGACTGGGCGTCTGTGCCAGAGTGTGTCTTATTACGTCTTACAGTGTGCTGTATTAATGCATGAGTAAAGCTTGGTTCAAACCAATCAGCGCGCTCTATTGTGCAACTTCATTAATATTCATTACTGTCACAGTGTTTAGACGGCAGAGACGCCACATTGTATTGGCAAAACAAGCGTGAAGTGTTGCTTTTATAGTTTGCTGCAGTTAAGTTTCATTTTCATTTTCTCTCTGTGAGAGCTCAGAGTCACGTGTGGATTACAGTGTACGCGACGCTCGACAACAATAACTAACGTGTCTAAGGAGGAACATTGTTTACCTGAGAGCTGTTCTCATCTGCAAATGCTGAGATCCGGATTCGCTTGTAGTTTTCTCTTCATAAAGACGCGGCTCTAGTTGCTGGTGATTGTTCTGTCTCTACAGATTTGGTAAGTGAGCGACCAGTGCTCTTTGTTTATTCAGTTTGTTCGTATCTAACAAACTATTGCACCGAGTGTAAACATGTTAGCACCACAACCAAACTTTAACCTCGTGTAGGGTTTTTACCGCATTTAGTGACCGGAATAACACACTTCGTTTTCTGACGCTACCTGCCATGTGCATCTAAGTTTCCAGGAAATTCTGAGTTTTTTTTCTCTCATTCGCCGTGCGGTATCAAACATTGCATGAAAAATACACACTTAGAGCAGTTCCTCGAATCGAATATCTCGTTTGTCGCGAGGAACATGAATGAATTCCCTGAATGAAAGAGCCAAACTGCAGTTAAAGTCCACCATTTAATAATTTGGCAAATAATTCGACTACAGATGTCCATGTAGGTTAAACACCATCACTTTCTACTGTGTGTGTGTGTGTGTGTGAATTTTGACTCTGAAACTCGCACGTGCCCAAATAGACACTCCCACACCATCCCACTTTTCTTCCTCCGACACTCCCCCCTTAAACAGAGCTGGACACGCCTACTTTTCTGACTTTTTCCAAAGTAGAGGTGTGAAAACACCCTGCTGAAATGAGGGGGTTTCATGGCCCTTTAAGGTTGATAAGGTACGGTATCACAGCTTGGTTCGGCAACTTGTCTGTGCAGCTGAGGTCTAAAGTAGTTAGTTTAACTCACACTGCCTGGAAAATTATAGGTGTATCAGAGCTGACGTCACTGCAGGATATGTATGAACAGGAGGCATTAAGCAAAACAAATTGTTCGTGACGTATCACATGTTCTGCACAAGGAATACGAGTTTTTACTCTCAGGGAAAAGATTCAGAGTAACTTACTGTAGATTAAACGGATATAAAAATTATTTTTATCCTACGAGCATTAAGCTATTAAATAATAGTGGTGGCTTAGATTGAGAGTATCAGTTTGCTTATTAATGTGTTTATGGAGTGAGGCTTGTAACTTTCATTGAACTGCCTATTTGTGTTTTGTATGTTGCATGGTTTTGTCCATGTTTGTGATGACTGCAGCTGGGGGCAAGAGCCCAAGACAAATTTCCCTAACTGGGACAATAAAGTTTTACCTTACCTTACCTTACCTTACTAGTATCGGGTTATACCCCTTTTTTTCCTTAAGAACTGTCTTAATCCTTTGTGGCAGAGATTCAACAAGGAACTTGGAATATTCCTCAGAGATTTTTTGGTAAATATTAGCATGATAGTATTACGGAGTTGCTGCAGATTTGTCGGCGACACATATATGATGTGAATGTCCTGTTCTACCACATCCCAAAGGTGCTCTATTGGATGGTGACTGTGGAGGCCAATTGAAAACAGTGAACTCATTGTCATGTTCAAGAAACCAGTCTGAGATGATGTGCGGTTTTTGACATGGCATGTTGTCCTGCTGGAAGTAGCCATCAGTAGATGGGTACACTGTGGTCATAAAGCAGTGGACATGGTCAGCAACAAATCTCAGGTAGGCTTTTGCATTGACACAATGCTCAGTTGGTACTAATGAGCCCAAAGTATGGCAAGACAATATCCCACACCATTACACTGCCACTACCAACTTGAACCGCTTATACAAGGAAAGATAAATCCATACTTTCATGGTGTTTGGCGCCAAATTCTGACCCTACCAACCGAATGTCAGAGTAGAAATCGAGACTCATCAGACCAGGCAATGTCTTCCCAATCTTCTATTGTCTAATATTGGTGAGCCTCAGTTTCCCGTTCTAAACAAGGGACCGGTGAGTGTATTTCACTCTTATTTCCAGATGAAATTTCCCAGCAGATGATTAAAATGCACCAAGATAATTCTTTAGTCTTTCGAATATAGAAACTAGAAAAGATAATGTCTGCTGCCGCAAACCATACATTAAACCAATACTCAAAGTTTCCTTCACAGTCTCTGCCTGCTTTAAAATGCTACCAAAAGTTGGAACACATACATGTCGATGATGCACAGACAATCAGCCATATGCAATGATGCTACCGTTCAGTCGTTCTCCAGTAGTCGAGGGAGGTGTGAAATCTAGGAACGGATGTTTGTCAGAACACACACATCGTAATATGATGTATTTTGGGGATAAACACCAGCTTTCATGCATTACAACATAATTATAGTTCCGAGTGTATGATTACAATTATAGACGTGACGGAGTACTTGGTTTGGCATTTACTGTGATAGAGTTTGGCAGTTAGAGCAACGAATGATTTACAGAGAAATGGAAAGGCCTGGAAATCATTTCCTGAAATTCATTTCCTTTACTGTGAAGAAAAAAGAAACGATATATACTGTACTGTATAAAGGAACATCTTTGTGTCTTTGTTGCAATAGAGAATCTGTGTGAAACATACATAGAGTATATAAAAGGTGAATTTACGAATACGGAAAGACTAAGAGAAAACATATACAGTGCATCCGGAAAGTTTTCAAAGCGCTTCACCTTTTCCACAGTTTTTTTTTTTATGTTACAGCCTTTGTTGCAAATTTATTAAAAATCAGGTTCACAGACTTTGCTCAATACTTTGTTGATGCCCCTTTTGCAGCGATTACAGCCTCAAATCTTTTGGAATATCATGCCACAAGCTTGGCACACCTGTCTTTGATCATTTTTGTCTATTCCTCTTTGCAGTACCTCTCAAGGTCTATCAGGTTGGATGGGAAGCGACGGTGTACAGCCATTTTCAGATCTCTCCAGAGATGTTTGATAGGATTTAGGTCTGGGCCACTCAAGCCCATTCATAGAGTTGTTGTCCTGCTGGAAGATGAGGTCAAGAGCACTCTGAAGCAGGTTTTCCTTCAGGATGCCTCTGTACATTGCTGCATTTATCTTTCCCTATCCTGACTAATCTTCCAGTTCCTGCAGCTGAAAATCATCCCCACAGCATGATGCTGCCACCACCATGCTGTATTGGCCTGGTGATGAGCGGTGCCTGGTTTTCTTAAAACGTAACACCTGGCATTCACTCCAAAGAGTTAAATTTTAGTCTCTTCAGACCAGAGAATTTTGTTTCTTATGGTCTGAGAGTCCTTCAAATGCCTTTTAGTAAATTTCCAGGCGGGGAGCGGCTTTCGTCTGGCTACCTTAAAGGCCAGATTGGTGGATTGCTGCACAGATGGTTGTCCTTCTATAAGGTTGTCTTCTCTCCACGGAAGAACGCTGGAGCTCTGACAGAGTGACCATCGGGTTATTGATCACCTCCCCGACTAAGGCCCTTTTCATCCATCACTCAGCTTCGATGGCTGGCCAGCTCTAAGAAGAGTCCTGGGGCCTCATGTATCAACGTTGCGTACGCACAAAAACTTCCGAGTTCATGCTCAAACGTGTCAAAACATGTTGACATGCGTTTTACGAATTGCGCCACTGAGACTGTTAAGGGTACTGCAACATTTTACACCTATAAATCGCACTATTTCTTTTTTAATTCACTCAGTGCGATGTTCAGACCCAACTATGTTAACCACATCAGCTAAACTCTCCCACTCATTTTTTTTTCTTTTGTTGTTAATTCCGGAGAACAAACGTGCAAATAACACCGCTTTTCTCCGGTCTACCTCAGAAAGCAGCACCTCCAATTCACATTCTGTTCAAAGTTTCTCTTTTTGCTTGCTTTTGCCATTGCTTTTTCATTGGGTTTTGCCAAAACTCAATCATTAGCATATTCATATGGTGGAGGAGGCAGGGAGGGGTTTTGTGCTTGTGCATGTTGCACTCAGTTTCACGTTCATTCGGATGTACAAAAGAATATGCGTGAGATTTGGCGTACGCAGTGTTTCATACATCTGAATTTTTTTCTGCGTACACACATTTACAGCTTTGAGCGTACGCAATGTTTTAGTATGATTTCCACGCAAGTCTTCGTACATGAGGCCCCTGGTGTTCCAAACATCTTCCACTTACAGATGATGGAGGTCACTGTGCTCATTGAAACTTTCAGAGCAGCAGAATTTTTTTGTAACCTTCCCCAGCTTTGTGCCTCGAGACAATCCTGTCTCGGAGGTCTACAGACAATTTTTTTTGTCTTCATGCTTGGTTTGTGCTTTGACATGCACTGTCAACCCTGGGACCTTATATAGACAGTTTTGTACCTTTAAAAATCATGTACAATGGAATTTACCACAGGTGAACTCCAATTAAGCTGGTGAAACATCTCAAGAATGATCAGTGGAAACAGAATGTAGCTGAGCTCAACTCAGAGCCTCACGGCAAAGGCTGTAAATACTGATGCACATGTGATTTTTCAGATTGTTTATTTTTAATAAATTTGCAACAATAAAAAAAAAAATCCAATTGTCACTACAGGGTATTGTGTGTAGAATTTTGAAAAAAATAAATGAATTTAATTCCTTCTAGAATAAGGCTGTAACATTAAAAAAATACTAAAAAAAAAAAAAAAATTGGAAAAAGTGTAGCGCTATGAATACTTTCCGGATGGACTGTGATCATTTTTGTCTTTCAGAAAATGGTAGCTTTTGGGATGTTGAAATAAAACACATCTGTAACAATAGATATGTGGTGTAACAGCTGGTGTCACAAGATGTTGTCTCTGTGCACTAAACAACATACAAACCTAAATTTCACACTGAATTTTCCCTTTTCAGCACTTGACATTTTGTATAACTTAAGTAAATTCTTGACTAAAATAACCATATAAATGTGTAGCATCAAACATCGTGACTGACAACATACTGTTGCTAAGAAATAAATAAATAAAAATATTCAGCACAGCGCAGAAGCAAGTCAGGCAGATTACAGTGATCGCCGCGTCGTGAGTGATTGCCACATCATAACTACTTGACTGCACAATACGAAATGCCTCGAAACTGCTGCCGTTTACCATTTCTACCTGAATCACTCCTGAAAGATGGAGAGAAAATGGCTTTGCTTGTGCATCGGAACATTAATAAACCATCCTCGTTGCTATCTTTCTTGCTCAATAAAATAAAGAACAAAAACTTTGCATTCGGCAGAGCAGTTCTGCAATAAGACAATCATGCCAGACTCATCGCATAATAATAAGCCAGACTGCTTTATTGAACTTTTTTATGCTTCGAATCTAAGCAAGTGATATCTTTCATCTCACAGTGGCCTAAAGCAATGCATACATAACCCAGCAACTGGGACGATTTCAAATGCTTCAGTGACATTTGCTTCGTGATATTGGTTTGAGATAGACGGGACTGTCTGCAGAGTCTGCGTCCCTCTGCTGCCGCCGTCTAACCATTTGATCTGCCCATGTGCCGTCAACATTGACCACGGGCTTGGTGGAGATACAGGGCTTGACCTGATGCAAGAGCTCATCTTTAAACAGAATTTGAAGGCACAGAGCTACCTTGCGGTTCACCGATGATAATGTTAGACTTATGGGTGGGCCCAGACAGAATCTGCACTCAGAAATCCAGATTTCTGCAGATTTTGAGCCCATCTACTTGTGTAAATGTGTGTGAATTTATATTAATTCAGTTTTTCAATAAGTTTCAGTAATATTATTGACTGATATGAAAGTGTTAATATGGTTTATTTACAATACAGTCTGTAAAGTAATATTTTTGTTGTCTTGTAGTAGCTAAATTATATGAGAGACTTGCTTTGTTTACCAAATAAGTGGTTCTAATTGGATTTGCATTGTAAACATTAATTTAAAATGTGTTGTTATTTATTTTATTTTATATATTAAGCTTTTAATTATGCTTATCATTCCACATAAATCTGCAGATCTTTAAACAAAATTATCCACAGAAATAGCAAAAATTGTCACAGATTCTGTCTAGCACTACTTACAGGCAAGCGTGCAGGGATATTTCATTCATTCATTCATTTTCTTGTCAGCTTAGTCCCTTTATTAATCTGGGGTCACCACAGCAGAATGAACCGTCAACTAATCAGCAGGTTTTTACGCAGCGGATGCCCTTCCAGCCGCAACCCATCTGCGAAACATCCACACATACACACTCATACACTATGAACAATTTAGCCTACCCAATTCACCTGTATCGCATGTCTTTGGACTGTGAGGGAAACCGGAGCACCTGGAGGAAATCCACCCGAGCGCAAGGAGAACATGCAAACTCCACACAGAAACGAGCCGAGGATCGAACCAGCGACCCAGCGACCTTCTTGCTGTGAGGCGAACGTGCTACTCACTGCGCCTCTGCGTCGCCCCTTGCAGTGATATTTCTCACATGTAATAAAATTTAGAGACAACATGCTATTTTTTGGCTGTTTTATGATTGGTTTCATAGACTTTTATCATTTTAGGTATATCTACTGAGAAATTTTGAAAGCTAGACAAACAAACCTGCCATTTTCCAGCAATTTAATTGTCTTCAGAAATTTTGGGAAATTCATTCATTCATTTTCTTGTCGGTTTAGTCCCTTTATTAATCCGTGGTCGCCACAGCGGAATGAACCGCCAACTTATCCGGCAAGTTTTTACACAGCGGATGCACTTCCAGCCGCAACCCATCTCTGGGAAACATCCACACACAAATTCACACACACTCATACACTACGGACTAATTCACCTGTACCGCATGTCTTTGGACTGTGGGGGAAACTGGAGCACCCGGAGGAAACCCATGCAAAGGCAGGGAGAACATGCAAACTCCACACAGAAATGCCAACTGAGCCGAGGTTCGAACAAGCAACCTTTTTGCTGTGAGGCGACAGCACTACCTACTGCACCACTGCCTCACCCAATCTTGGGAAGATGCCAGCAAATATTTAAGTCAATGACAAATACTAAGTGATGTTTTATAAACAAATTTCGGGAGGAGCACACGCAGAAGTTTCAGTATCGAATACGTCATTGACAATTATTCTATTATCAAATCAGTTCTTGACCAAACCCCTATATATACACCATAGCTGTCTTACCTGTTGCATCTCACGACTTTAGCATCCCTCCACCACCCCGACACCTCACCACTTAAGCATTACATTCCCAGAGGGAGCGTTCTGGGCCCGGGCTAGATACTTCATTCGAATCCATACTCCTCTCTGTTTCTTGATAAGGGGAATAACTCGAGTTGGGGTGTCTCCCCGAGCTCAGAGCCCTCTCCGCGGACAGCACGCCAAATACGCCTTATTCTATAAAGACTGCAAGTGTGAACTCAGGAAATACTTATACATTTAGCATGTAGCCAAAAAGCCATAACACACAATTGGTTTTAGGTTGACCCTTCAAAAAGAGCCCGATGGATAATTGTGATAAGATTTGCACGTAATGATTACTTTCATAACAATGTATGACCATCAGAAGTAGTGACCGTGTTCACAAAAATATCACGGCACGCCAAAACTCCACGTATAAACTCCAAAAATAATGCAAACGATATAACGTAAACAATCTCGGTTGTACTGAGCAAGAGCAATTCTCTTATTGTTAAGCTGAACAGTCATATCATTGATGACATAACTGTGTTCAGGTTTGGAAGGAAAACATGTAGTGTGAAGGGGAGTGTGGAGGGGTGCAATTCCACCCGCTTCAGTTCAAGGCAACTGTGCCTAGTGTGAGTACACCCTAAGGCCCTGTTTAAGTTTTGCTATGGTTACACCATCCATCCACACTACGCCAGAGTTTTCAAGCGCCGAAAACAGAACGTTTTGAAAACGCTGAAGAGTCCCTTTTCATTTTAAAACGCTGCTGCTCCGGGTGAGTGTGGATGAGGAAAAACGAAGGCATCTGAAAACGGAGACAAGGCTGCAGACATTCACCTCTCTGATTGAGGCTTTTTCCTCAATATTAAGTAGCCTACACAGTTTTGCATCTCTTGTAAGTTAGAATGTAGAAAATAAACTCCCAATGACACGTCGGGTAAATCTTCAAAGGAAACAGTGTACTTTATAACTGCATTCACACCACCCTGGCTACGTTGTTTCACTTTCTTAACAATAAAATGAAACATGATATAAGGAACTGCCTATTTACACTTTAATATTAGCCACTTAACAGACAGCAAAAAAGTTGAAGCGTTGAGTAGCTACATATTTATATGAGCGTCATCTAGACTGTATGCATATTTATAGCCTATAACCTTTCATTTTCATTGAAAATACGAAACATACCCTTTATTTTGCTGAATATCAATTTTAATAATCAGCAATGGCCATTATAAAAGTATAACATACACCAATATGTTTATACTTTATAGGAATGCATAGCAAGCAATCAGTCAAATGTGCAGAATCAGTGTACATGGTTAAAATGAATAGGCTATATTAACTTATCTTTGCGTTCAGCCAAAACATGTTACCTGAGAACAAGTAATAGATTCCAAAGACCAAAGTCAGGGAATATGTCATTAGATATAGACAATAGGATGAATTAATTATCCCGTTTAACAGATATAGTAAGATTAGATCCAGCGGTAGGTCCTTGGCGAACAGTCCGACATGAGCAACTCTCATTGCTGCAGTGCATGCCAGTGTTTGTGTGTGGTCATGTGATGTGCGCCAGTGTGGACATGTATCATTTTCATTCAAAAAAAGATGATTTAAAACTAAAACGTAAACAGTAAACGTGTAAACGAGGCCTAAGATTTAATTCAAAAAAGTGTAACAAGAAGCATATTTGATGTTTCTCAATATATTTCTGACCTTTTGTAAAATAAGCTAAAAAAGTGTTGCCAAAATACACAATTAAACGAACAGTTCATGGTCTTAAAATGCATTCAAGAATAAGAAACTGTCAATGAAAATACAATGCACTAGTTATGGAATTACTATCAGTGCTTGGAAAACAAAATTCTCAAATAATTTGCATGGAAACATTTGGTTTTATGCACCCAGTATATTTAGCTTCTCTGGCTCTTTGACATTTGAGTCAAAACAAATTGCCTAAGTATCTTTTTAAACAAACAAACACAAATAGTTTTATGTTGGAATAAATAACTTTGTGGAAAGAGTTCTTGCCCTTGAAAAAGAGCTGCCCTTTTTGTGACCCAAGTAACCCAGTTATTAGTGGTGTGTGTTTTAAAGGGCACCTATCAAGCAAAATTGACTTTTGGAAGCTGTTTGGACAGAAATATGTGGAGGTATAATTTGTCCACAGTCATATGGGAGTGATATAAACACAACAATCTCTTTTTTTGAATTTTCTGACTTTAAAATAGGATCCAAATCCCAAAAATTTTGACGCCTACCCTACCGTGAGCCTAGCAGCAGTTTTCCTCATAGATAGTGATTTACAGATTCGTATAACCATCTGAGTATTAACGCATATAACCATGTCCACAAGACAGGATTTGCAAAGAAACTGGGATTCAAAGATCTGTTTATTTTAGTTGTTTTCTCTGTGATCCAATTGCCCTTCAAGAAGCAGTAATGGCTACACTTAAATTAGTATTAAATTAATATCACTTACTATTAAATAACATTTTAAATTATACTGTTTAAACTGTAATTCATAACCACTGAATTCACTACAGCTGCACGGCGTACACAGCTATAAACAAGGATGCTTCAATCACAAAACAGGAGTCTTGGTTTGTGGACGTTAAATCAGGGTTATTAGTTCTGTAACTTAACTATGATGAATCTATATACAGAAGCATCTTTACCCATTTGATTAGCGTCATGTAACATTTGGCGTGAATAGATGAGCAAAGAGAGCAAAATGTTCTATACGTGTTCACGTGTATTGTTTGTGTGTGTATGCGCGCGCATTTGAGTGTGGCTCAATCGGCTTACTCTGCCCCATCATGTCCGAGTTGCTGTCTTTCATTTTGCTGCATTTATACCTACAACCCTGGTTATCCTTTTCTGAAATGAAATGTACGAAGAGTGGGCAGGGAGAACCAGCTCACTTTCCTCTAAATGCACAGTGGCCAAAACAGCTACCATTCCCTCTGACCCAAACATTGATATTTTCAACAGGGTACAATAAATGATCTGATGGGTACTTTGACCTGAATCTTCACAGGCACATTCTGGTGACACAAAAGGCTATTTTACATCTTGTAAACAGACCAAAATTGGAGCCCTTTAAGACATTTCCTGCGTTGTTGCACGAATTTGTATTGTCAAAACTATGTTGAGGAAACAACCACAGGGAATTCAAGAGTGCACACTTAGCTAATGATTGATTATAAAGCTTGTTTGGCATGCTGTCCTGGGAGAGCCCTGAGCTAATAATATTCTCGAACCCAGGGCTCCCTCCGGTTTGCAGGTCGAGAGGGGAGTTTGAGCTTAGGTAGATCTCAAGAACTCCTCTGCTGAAGTAGCTAATGAACAGATAGTGATTGATCTTAAGAGAGAACTACTTACTAAGAGCATGTCTATGTCTAATTTGGATTAGTCAATTAACGTAAGTTGCAAGTTTTTGAATGGTGGAAGGAAACCGGGAACCCGGGGGAAACCCATGTGAGCACAGGGAGAATGTGTAAACTCCGCACAGAAATGTCGGCTAGCTTGGTAAGGACTAGAACCAGTGACGTTCTTGCTGTGAGGCAACAGTGCTAACCACTGGGCCACCGTGCCACTCATCTAGGACAGGAGGAGGAGTAGGGGTGGAAGGGGGGATTCTTCAAAACCAAAATGGCTGTGATATGGAACTTAGGGTACTTATAGTGGCTAAGGAATCGTATGATTGGTGGATCATAAATTGAATAATTCGGGACCAAATGCAAGCAAAAAAATAATAAATAAATAAATAAAAAACCCACAAGTTTAATGTCAGACCCTGACAAGATGTCAGAGCTGGTTATAGGTTTCATTTAGTTAAAGCCAGCGCACACATGTGGAGATCTGCATATTGATCAATCGCTAGGCCTTCCAAAGAGCAGAACGATTTGAATAAACAGCAAAGGATTCATCTGAAGACACCCATCAAGGTGGGTCAATAGCTCCTCTGGGAACCGTGAACGACAGGTCTTCTGACAGCCATGAATGGAGGGAATGACCTGCATGACAATTGAATGGGAGAAATTTGGGCTAGTGGGAGTGAGATACAGATCTGTAGACACCATTGTTGCTCGGGAGAAAACCACACACCACATGCTGCACAGTAGCCAACGGTTGCCAATTGAGAAAGCATTGAGATGGCAAATAACAGAAGGGGGGATATTTAGATATGAAGATATTTAGACTGGGAGATGGGGATCATCAGCAGTTATGCCAGAAAGGTCTTTTGTCATCCTATTGGAACTTAATTACAATGGATTCAGTAACAAAGGGGATGGTAATGTTAATGGCATTTTAATGCATTATAAAATAAAAAATGAAGGGCTAAAAATAACAGTCTCTTAACCACTTATTTATGTGGTTACCTAACATCATCTTCCAACCATTTGTCATTAAAAGGCAAATACAATACTTCAAATTATTATTAAATGGATACTGTCACAATAATGTATTCAATATTACCAAATTGACTTAATTTGCTAATTTAACTTATGTAAACACAGATGGCTTAATACTGTATCATGTAAATTGTTCATTGTTTCTTTGTATATATATATATATATATATATATATATATATATATATATATATATATATATATATATATATATATATATATATATATATATATATATATATATGCCCCGGGTTGTAGGGGCAGCAGTCTTAGGAGAAACCCCTGACTTCCCTCTCCCCAGACAATTCCTCCAGCTCCTCCGGGGAGATCCCGAGGTGTTCCCAGGCCAGCCGAGAGACATAGTCCCTCCAGCATTTCCTGGGTCTTCCCCGAGGCCTCCTCCTAGTGGGACATGCCTCGAACACCTCCCTAGGTAGGCTTCCAGGAGGCATCCGAAACAGATACCTGAGCCACTTCAGCTGACTTCTATCGATGTGGAGGAGCAGAGGCTCTACTTCGAGCTCCTTCGGGTTTTAGAGCTCCTCACCGCTATTCATAGGGTGCGCCCTGCTAAACTGCGAAGGAAACTAATTTTGTCCGCTTATATCTGAGATCTTGTCCCTTCGGTCATGACCCAAAGCTTATCACCATAGGTGAGAGTAGGAACATAGATTGACCGGTAAATCAAAAGCTTTGCCTTTCGGCTCAGCTCTTTCTTTACCACAGCGGACCGGTACATCAACCGCATTACTGCTGCACTAATCCGCCTGTCAATCTCACGTTCCATCCTTCTCTCACTCGTGAACAAAACCCAAAGATACTTGAACTCTTTGGGGTAAAGACTTAAGGTAAACCACCTTTTTCTGGCGGAGCACCATGGCCTCAGACTTGGAGGTGCTGATTGAAAATAATATAATATAATATAATATAATATAATATAATATAATATAATATAATATAATATAATATAATATAATATAATATAATATAATATAATTCAAAATAATATAAAATAATATAATATAAAATAATAAAATATAAAGTAATATAAGACAAAATAAAATTAAATAAACATTTTAAATAAAATAAAATAGCATAATATAATATAATATAATATAATATAATATAAAATTATATAATATAATATAATATAATATAATATAATTCAAAATAATATAAAATAATATAATATAAAATAATAAAATATAAAATAATATAAGACAAAATAAAATTAAATAAACATTTTAAATAAAATAAAATAGCATAATATAATATAATATAATATAATATAATATAATATAATATAATATAATATAATATAATATATTAGAATTCTAAATAATATAAAATAATATAATATAAAAAATTCTAAGACAAAATGAAATTAAATAAACATTTTAAATAAAATAAAATAGCATAATATAATATAATATAATATAATATATTATAATATAATATAATATAATATAATATAATATAATATAATATAATATAATATAATATAATAAACTGTAAAATAAAAAATAAAAAAATAAAAAATAAAATAAAATAAAATAAATGAAAAATGAAGCACTTTGGTTTAGTGCTCAGACAGTACTACTACTTTGTGGTTTAAAAAGATGCGTCGGCAACTTGTTTATGGCCCAAATGTCAAAAAGCCTGTATAGCAAAGATATATGTGTGGCTTCTCCGTGGAGTTTACTAGGGCTTGGAAAGCACTTATAAAATGTGTCCAGGCAATCCGGGCAAAAAAAAAAATCTCCCAACAACTGCTGTGCTGTGCACTCATGTGACAATAACATCCCAACTGTCTGCCATTACCGGCCTAATAATGTCCAGGGTCCCTTATGGCCCATGTCTACAGTAAAATATTGCTTGCGGGGGCATTAGAAAACATTCCTGCCCGTTTTCTCAAGAGTTACATAAATTACCTGCCATATGCAATAAGCCAATCAGTGCTAAGAGGTCATAAACTGGCTCTAGAGGCGCAATATTTGTGTCCACACTGGCCCTCAACCTTCATCTACCAAAGCCACTTATGCTGAAGCACTTTGTCTGATATAAATATGACTTTTTCGTTTTGTTGCCAATGCGTCTGGACATGAACATCACGTTCGCTCAGATATATATGCGTGTCCTTTCTCCTGACCTGACACTTAATCATTATCTCTGATGTGAGAGCCAAATTTATTAGGTAAGGTTACAACCTTTACTTTCTCTCAGTGTTATAGCCTTGACCCTGAAACTCATTAAAATCCACCTTCACTCCATTCTATAAAGCCATTTGTTACCTTTTAATCGTTCTAAACAACACTCAGATCTCTATATTGAGATGCCAGTGTTTATTAACATTTTCCTTCACAAATAATAAGCTTAAATCGTGTTGTTTTTCAGGCTGTGTGGCCTTGGTGACATGTGCGAACCAATGTTTTCTGTTGATTTATTTCTATAATTAATGTAGCGCAAAAATACATGAGACACATTTGAAATCAAACTTCAGTTACTCAATTTTATTTCTGCAAAAAACAAAAATTAATAGGTAAATAACAAAAATAAATAAATAAATATAAGCATACATGCATACATACCTGAATAAATGAATAAATAAACAAACGAACGAACGAACAAATGAAAGAACAAATAAATAAATAAACATATAAATAAATAATTAAAACCAATTAACTTTGGCTCAACACTATTCTTTATTTAAGGAAACTTAAAAACTATACTGGCATTATATATATATATATATATATATATATATATATATATATTATATATTTATATATATTATATATATAAATATTTTTTTCTTCTGAAGAAAGTCTTATTTGTTTTATTTCAGCTACAATAAATGCTGTTTAGAATTTCTTAAATGACATTTTAAGATCAAAATTATTAGCCCCTTTAAGCTATTTTTTTATATTAACGTAGTTAACCCTTTAAATGTCACTTTGAGCTCTATAGAAGTGTCTTGAACATCATGTAGTAAAATATTATTTACTGTCATCATGGCTAAAATAAATCAGTTATTAAAAATGATTTACTAAAACTATTATGTTTAGAAATGTGTCGCAAAGATCTTCTATACGTTAAACAGAAATTGGAAAAATAAAATTAATGGGGGCTAATAATTCAGCGGGGCTAACAATTCTGACTTCAACTGTATTCAAAAAGAACACCACAACTTTGAAAATCTGTATTTAATCAAAGAAATATTATGGAACCATGGCTAATTAATGAATGTGAAGAATAAGATTCTCAAAACTTCAGAGCTTCCTTCAGCCCAACGCTTCTTTTCTTCTTTGCAGAGTTCTCTATTTTCAAAGTTGTGGTATTCTTTTTACATTACCGTAAAAAACTCAATAAATGTTTCTTTTTCAAATATTTCAGCATTATATAAATATTAAAAAAGCCATACATTACATAATGGACAGCTTTCTTTAACTATTACATTTCCCCCAAGAAACTCTTCCAGAAACTTCTCAAAATTTCTTCCTTCCAAAAAATCTGCCAAAAAATTGTAGCTTAGTCCTCAGAGTCCTGATTAATTAATCTAGTCTATCAAGGAAACATAAGCAAACCCCACCAAAACAATTTACACACACACATATACATACTGTATACATGGGAAAAAAAAAAAAAAAAAAAAATATATATATATATATATATATATATATATATATATATATATATATATATATATATATATATATAGCCTATATATATATATATATATATTCCACAAAATTATGTTGCCCTCTCAGACAGAGTGAAAAGTAGAACAATTATTCTAGTACCCCCCAACACAACTCCCTCATTCTTGTGTTCATTGCATAAATATCTGTTTTTGCTGGCAGGCAGGGATGTTGGCTGTGTGCCGCTAATGTTCCAGTCTGACGTGGACTGCGCACAAGTGATTTGAATATTTGAATAGCTGTAGGGTGCCAGAGCCTCTCTTTCCCAGCGTCAACGCAAACTCTGTGCGTTCGGTCATTATGAATGTCATTAGTGCACCTGTTTGTTAGCTCGAAAGCTCCCGCTGACTGTTTTTAAAACTAAACTGGCCATTGCGCCTCTCTCTCTGATCAGCCCTCAGTTCCTTTTTGTTATGCATTACCCACAGCAGGTGCTTATAATATGTTCATACTGGGGGGAAAAAAGAAGTTGTTGAGTTGCTGCAATGCGATAAACATTACTCTTGTCCTTTGCCGAACCTCCTTGAACCTTGAGAAATTTGATGGTGGTTGCGCCGTCTTAGAAAGTCACTGCAAATAAAGTGCGACAGAATCAATAGTTTGTTTCGAATGCTAATTATGGAGTTTAAATCGTGAAGATGTTCTATGTCTGGCTATGTGCTTATGCGGCAATTGTATATTTTTCTTATCAACACGCGTACAGTTATTCTCAGTTGTCTCTTTCAAGCTGATAAGTGGAAAAGCACATCCTTGAAGTTTTATTATTTATTTTTCCTCCCCTCTCTGTCTATCTCAGATTGCGCAGGAAAACATTTAATGGGAAAAAAAAGATTACTAGAAGACAAAGGAAAGCCTTCTGCATTAGTTTTACTTCAAGTTGTCCATCGATCATTAGAGTGGCCTTTTTGTGTTTCTCTATCTCATGAATGATGTGTTCAGGAATGTCAGCTGCTGTGTTTTTGCTTCATCCATGTCCTCTCTCAGGTTCTGTCGGAATGTGTGACGGATTCATCCTCTTGAGACTCAATAGCCATTCATTCTGTTCAGCCAGGGGCATAGTGTGGACGGAGGTGACGCATCCCCATCAATATCCACCGACCATAGAAATGTCCCCACCAATAATTTAATCCAATTTTTAAATAAAAAAAATCGAGTTGTCAACATTAACCTAGACCAGTGGTCACCAAACTTGTTCCTGGAGGGCCGGTGTCCTGCAGATTTGAGCTCCAACCCTAATCAAACACACCTGAACAAGCTAATCAAGGTCTTACTAGGTATACTTGAAACATCCAGGCAGGTGTGTTGAGGCAAGATGGAGCTAAACCCTGCAGGGGCACCGTCCCTCCAGGACCAGGATTGGTAACCCCTGACCTAGACACGCAGAAAGGGTTAAAGTACGTTCTCTCCTTGAGTCCTCCCACCGCCAAAAAGCATATGGACATTTTGATTGGCTGTGCCTTTCCCTGCTATCATGTAATGGCTGTGGCTGCCTTCAGATAAGCAACGCCAAATGTAGTGGATTGTTTTATCCCATGCTAGAGTACGGTGTGTTGGTTGACACACAAATGAGGATGACGGCAGCAAAAAAAGGTGGACATAAGGTGCTTTTTTTAACGAAACTGCAAGTCACATATTGTATCAAGATAAAGCTGTTAATGCTTAATGACGCACAGTCTATCGCTACATATTAGACTGATAGTCTGTCAATAATATGCCCTGAAAACTAACAGCAGAATAACCAGCAAACGTTAAAGTATATGATCCTGGTCAGTTCTCCTAATCTCTCAAAGTAGCCTGTCCAATTTCAGTTGAAACAATTTGTCAGATAAAATACAGCCTGTGTATAGGCATAATACTGATATATGAGACGCGTTTCATTTGCACTATGGCTAAAATAAACAGAAATCTTTATTAAACTCTCTCTTTATCAGTTAATCAAATTTTGGTAAACCTTACACTATCAGGCCTGTAGCCAGGTTAATAAAAGGGGTGGCTGTTTTGTTTCTGCAAAACTGAACCTTTTTGCAGTTATTTGACAGATTTTCTATTTAATTATGAGGTATAAATATTGCATTTTAGTCACATTTTAAGAACTAATTTTTGCAGGATTATCAGATGGTTATCATATGCACACTTTTTGATGCGCCAAAAATTTACAACTATTTTGTCAAAATGCTTACCATACTATTTTAAGTGTGCAACAACAACACTACTACTACTACTACTACTACTACTACTAGTAATAAAAATAATAATAATAATAATAATAATAACAATAATAATAATAGTAGTCCAATTTTAGTCTTGCGAACCACCCAAACCCCCCCTTGGGCCTAAAACTTAATAATTTAAACGAAGAGAGTATTAATTATTAATATATTTAAATGCCAGTCAAATATATAATAGCAGTATATATATATATATATATATATATATATATATATATATATATATATATATATATATATATATATATATATATATAAATAAACACTATGCATATATATATATATATATATATATATATATATATATATATATATATATATATATATATATATATATATATATATATATATATATATTGTTTGATTCACTCGTCCCCACCAATGTCAAGTGCAAACCTATGCCCTTGTGTTCAGTGCATGGTAATTACAGTTCAAATGAAATCAAAACCAATCCTGTTTTCCTGGAGGGTCGGTGACATTAGGCTCGTTTGTTTTTATTCTCATCTGCTAATTTATCCTAAAATTATTTTAAAATGCCATTCATACATGCAGTAAACTGAATGTAGCTTTCATAAATCACCACTTCCTAATAAAAACCTCCCCCACCTTTGAAATTAACCCTCTGGGTTAAGAGTCTGAAGTCTGAAGGGGATTTAGAGGCACTGGTGAAGTTTTCCAGTGCCCTAACATTTGTGCCTTTTTTCATTAATTTTCCTTCTGCTTAGTCTCTTACAAATCAGGGATAGGTCCACACGGAATCTACAGAATTCTGCTGATTTTCCGCAGATATTTAGCCCATCATTAATTCTGTTTATTTACTTGAGTGGGTTTTAATGCGATTTTGTGTTCAGAGCAACAAAATCTTATGCAGTGGCTATAGTTTGTATTAATGTGTGCGATTTCATTTGTACATTGTACTATGATCATGGTTTAGGGGTGGAGTTTGGAGGCACACCTTCTTTTAAAAATAATATGTTTTCATACAAAGGAACTAGTATGAATTTGCGACTTAGCTTACAATACATAGTATTGTTATGTTTTCGATTGAGATCGGCCTGGTTCAGAGCTGCAGCTTCTGCAGATTTTACTAGCTACTATTGCCTTTATGTCAGCTTTGACCATTCAGGCTGTTTGTCTCTGACCTCTGGCATCAACCAGCCATTTTAACCCCATTCATAAAAAAAAAATCTACACCCAATTAGACATTTGGTCTGCATGCAAATAGCGTAGAAATTTTATGTCCCCTTAACTCTGATTTACAGGGCTATTTTATGGGCTGATTTAACTCACCGAGCCTCCCTCTTCAATCTATCTCCTTATATTGACTGAATCACAACTAACTCGGACACGTATGAAACACTGTAAATCTGACCTCAGGAAAACTAAGCATCCATTACCAAATGTACTTACTCAAACAGGAAGTTCCGAGTATGTGCTATTCTGCAGTACTGGATTAGACACCTTCCATTGATTCTCTCTACTTCTCACCCTCTCTCCCACTTTCTCTTGTTCACCAGCATTACCTTGAGACAGGCTCCGAAAAGCTCTCTTCACATAATAATGAGAGTTCTTCAGCTAAAAACAGACAGGCACCTTATCTGAACCAGTCAATTTGTTGAAGGAGCCGTGAATTAAAGAGCACATTAGCGCAATTAGCATGACGCCACAGTTCAGTGATCCTAATCTAACGATAAGTTTTGCTTAATCTGGTTTGATACAGTTTGATGGCTGTGGGTAAATGTTGTGAAATCATCATTCGTCTCTTTTTTAGTTCACCCCAAAGTGAAAATAAGTCATTATTTTGATCATCCGTTTAACATACAAAATGAAGAGAGCCTGTAGTAACTTTTGGGTGCTTACTTGGGAAAAAAATAAAAATAAATAAATAATATACACTGTGAAAAAATCCATAAAAATACAGGGAAAACTGCCGTATATTTGTGAAGGAACTTTCCGTATTCTCATTCTACAGCAATTTTACCCATATTTTCAGTTACGCACTACATTGTGGGAGCAAGAATCTCAGCTCGAACAGCGTGAGAAGTCGACAAACATCACCACATTCCTCCACGACTGATGGAATTCTTGATTCATGCTCTTCTCTTTAATAAATAATGACAATAGTCTTCTTCCCTGAGTCTAGCTATACCGTTTTTTCATTCTGAAATAATTTACTCATGAGGTCATTTTTATCAAGTAAATTTTATGAAGTCCTGATATTGTGCGTTGACACACTCACTAGAAATTTGTATGTTCTATGTAATTTTGTTTTTGGATGTGTGTTATTGTGATTTTTACTAAAGCTGCTGTCCTGTTTGTTTCAGATTACCTGTTTATTTGTTTAAAGAGTAGTAGTGCGATATGGCTGTATATCACCACTGGTGGGAGGTGTGCGCCTTAGTGCCCCCACCAGTGCCAATATACAGCCATATCACACTGCTACGAGTGTATTATTGAGTTTACACAACAGTTTGACAGCATGATTGTCTATATAAAAGCAAAATCAAACATGGAGTGTCTCAAAAAGCCTTTTGTATGAGGAACTACTTTCTTCCACGTTGGATTCAAATCATAAGCTGACAGTTAAACAGCTGAGCAAGCATCTTTTAAAGATTCTAACGACACTTCTTAGATATATACACTAGATATCGCATAGGGACCCTGAGCATGCGTCAATAGCGCCGCCACATTGGTACAGTGCTCCCAGGACAAATGTCATTCATCCGCACTAGTCAAGACAGTTATTACGTGAAGATGCTGGACTTTAGCGCTGTCTACAGGTGTAGTAATGAGCAAACAAAGAAAACAAAGCACAAAAGCAGAACATTTCATAGGTAATATTAAGTTTTTTTTCTGTGTTTGTATGTTCTGAACTTTTGTGCTAATCAGGTAACGTTATTGAGGATAACAGTCACTTACTGCATTCAGCATAAGGCAAAGCAGCTCCAACTCGCACTAAACACTCGGCTTATGCTAGTTATGTTGAATAAAATCAGCAAACAATGCAAAAGAAATATGACAACGAGATGCTGCGCTGCCAGAAACTTGTATTATTGTCGGCTAACGTTAGTGAAAGAGTCGTTCGGGGGATTCATTCACAAACGAATCGCTCTCTCCGTCAGTAAGAGAAGTGAAAGCAGGAGAGGAGGTGTGTTTCAGGACACGGATTAGATTAAAGTTAATAGGGAGGGTGAATAGTAGTACATTTCTGTACAAACAAACACAAGCTTTTTGTCAGGAATGCCCGTGCGGTCACTGATCCATCAATGTAGAAAAGTGATGTAAAATTATAATTTTCGTAATTAGAAAAACAAAATTACATACTAACATCCAGGAAAACTCCCGATCATAGATATATGTGTATATGTGTATATCTCTGGCTTTGGATGGCCACAGTCCTCCACTGTACATTGCTCCCGCATACATTTCAAAGGAGCGCTACCCTTTAGCAAGATGGCGGCGCTATTGACGCATTCCGTCCAATAGTGGACGGAGTAATACACGAAGGGTAAAGAGGCTGTATGGGTGCTGATATTACTTAAATATATCACGGATATCAGCCAATCAGAATCGAGAACCAGACAAAATATAATATATATATAATATATATATATATATATATATATATATATATATATATATATATATATATATATATATATATATATCTGTTTGTCATTTTCACGGACAGGGTTGTAAAAATTCCGTCATAACCTATTATTGCCCGTCATTTAATTTGCATATTTTCGAATCGCTTTTTTATTCATGAACTTGCAGGAGGATTATAAAGACTAAAATATTAATTTATTTATTTTACAAGATATGTTTATATTTAAAGTTTACTGAAGTTTTTGTATAGTCATTTGACACGGATGCCTTACACAGACGCAGTGCTGAGGAAGGCACAACAACTGCTCTTCTTCCTCAGGCTTCTCAGGAGGTTTGGAATGAGCCTCCACATCCTCCGCTCGTTCTACACCTGCACTTTGGAGAGCATCCTGTCTGGCTGTATCACCACCTGGTATGGGAATAGCACCAGCAGCAAATCGCAAAGGCCTACATAGGATTGTGCGAACTGCTGGACGCATAGTAGGAGATGAGCTTCCCTCTCTCCAGGACATCTACACCAGGCGGTGCATGAGGAAAGCCAAGAGAATTATCAGTGACTCCAGCCACCCAAGCCATAGACTTTTCTCTCTGCTACTCTCAGGCAGACGGTTCAGCAGCATCCGATCACGCACCAGCCGGCTGAAGGAAAGTTTCTTTCCTCAGACTATCAGGCTGATGAACACTTAACACAACCCACACAGACAGACTCTTTCATACCCTTCACTGCACACGATCAATATGTTGCATGCACTGCACTTTAACCAATCCATACTTGAAACAATACTGCCTACAACTATGCGGGCGCCTATTCATTGTACATATCACTGTCAATTTCACATTGTCGCTGTTTTTGCACTCTGTATTTTGCACTGTCGTTGTATTTGCACTGTATTTTGTACTGTCTGGAATCAGCACCTAAGCTTTTCACTCATCATAGCACACGTGCTGCTGATGATTTGACAATAAAAGTGATTGGTCCCACTTTATATTAAGTGACCTTAACTATTATGTACTTACATAAAAAATGCTTTTGAGTTGGGATAGAGGTTGGGTTATGGACAGGTTTGGTGGCATGGGTAGGTTTAAGGGTGGGTTAAGGTGTAAGGGATGGTCAACAGTGTATTTACAAATGTAACTACAAAAGTTAGTTACAGATGTAATTACATACAGGTATTTAATCAAGCATAAGTACATAGTAAATGCGTGTATTTACAATAAGTACATTGTAACATAATATTAAATCCTGTGTAAGTACATATTAGTTTAGGCCACACTATAAAGTGGGACCAAGTGATTTGATAATAGAAAAAAAAAAAAAAAAAAAAATATATATATATATATATATATATATATATATATATATATATATATATATATATATATATATATATATATATATGTATGTATGTATGTATGTATGTATGTATGTATGTATGTATGTATGTATGTATGTATGTATGTATATATATATATATATATATATATATATATATATATATATATATATATATATATATATATATATATATAAAAATATATATATATATATATATATATATATATATATATATATATATATATATATATATATATATATATATATATATTTTTTTTTTTTTTTTTTTTTTTTAATATCCATATATTATTGCACAGTGTTTAAGACTGCAGTGTTACATTTGTTCAGATTTTTAAAAACACATTATTATTATTATTAGATTATTTTTAAAGAAATTGTCACAGTGTTTCTGTCTGAATCATCACACAATTCACCCATGCACTGAACATTAAGTAATCACATATCTACTTTTTTTATTATTATTATTGTTAGCATAACTATAAATGTCAGGAAATTGTGAAAAATAAAATCAATCCCATTATCCACAGTTAGCTGTTATTCAGTCTATATATAATCCAGCTATTTTATAGTAATTCGTATTTTTCATCTATGTACTTATTGATTTATGTGTTTACTTTCTAAAATCAAACAGCATCGTTCTCTCAGTTTTTTTTTTGTTCCAAATGAAGAACAGTAATTTGTTTCATTTCAGTTCTCGACTCAAGTTTAATCTTTCTGTCAAAAACAAAATGACTGCTCCGCTGAGCCAGAATCTGTACAATGAAAATGATTATTGAATAAAGCGAAGAAATGAACATTTGATCAGTGAAGCACTATTCATTGCTTTCCCTTCAGACGTGCCAGTCTCGATTCAGAGTCTCCAGTGAGACGTGAATGCAGTTGAGGCTCATCCTTCTGTCAACTGTCATTTTGTTACACCGCGGTGTCTGAATTCATAATCAGATGACAAGCAACTGCAGGTCAAACTCCCAAACTTTTGGAGATACCATTCTGGACGAGCTGAGACAAGCTGGGAGAGGAAATAAGACAGATAGAAGTGGTGTTTTATATGGAAGAGGACTCGCTGTCACTTCTTTCCAGACCCATACCACTTTCTGTCATCTATTAAAAATACACAAAAAAGATTAAATGTTTTAATGAAGTC